>NW_025999961.1:7907732-7966563 GCF_001458135.2 Marmota marmota marmota
TATATAGATAGAGAGAGAGAGAGAGAGAGAGAGAGAGAATTTCAGTATTGTTATTCTCTTTTAAGTTATATTCTTCTCAAAAAGTAAGATAATCAAAATGATTCATTTTTTATTAATGATTTCTTCTTGTATGAAAAACTCATTCTAATAGATTCTAAAAACTGAGATCATTTTAAGACATTAAATATGTCTCTAAATCTCACTAAATCTATGTCCTACTCTCAAAAATTGAGAGGAAGGTAGACATATAAACAACAGATTATAATTAAATATTGTTTAAGTAGTATAATTTTTAGCAGTACAAACTTTAGCATTCATTTCATTTTCTGTTTCCTTGCTCAGGCCTATAATGACTTAATAGGTGATACTATAGCGGGGTAATCCCACTTCCATTTCCTGTATTTTCACTTGAAATCGGCTTACAGTGTCTAAACAGGCAGAACAGGAATTATAATCAAGCACAGAGTCAATGAGAATCTGATTTTCCTACTTCTGCCATTGATTCTTATGGCCACAGCTGTAGAAGTTCTCTACAGAGGAGCTGTAGATATTTAGTTATTGTTATACTGAGTACTCATTGGTCATCATTCTAGCCAATTCTGCAGTGGTTCTAAAGTGAGAAGATAGTTTATTCCATTGAAATCTTCTGCCATGATCATAGTTGCTCTTCTATGACCACAGTCCACATCTAATAATTTCCATTTAAGAATGTAAGTTAGAATGCCTCTTTGTCACAAGAATGTTGTTCCTGAATTTAGTAAAGCTCCATCTATCTGTATGCCCCAATAGTTATGTCCTAATTATCTCCCTGGCATTTTCCTTTTCTTGGAATCTGGAATAATTTTCCATCTTCCAGTGATGATCCTTGATTTGATCCTACATTACTATTTTGATGGAAGTTAATTCTATTATCTCTGGGTGGTATTATCAACTTCTTGGTTTATCTTCAAAGATTATTATGCATCTACCTTCCTAAAGTAAGGAAAAATAAAGTGCCCAATTTCAGTCTCTGTTGGGACATCCCAAAACTACTATATATTTGTTATTTCAGTTGTAGATACCAGGAATAGCACAATACAGCAAGTTTAATTTTACTTAGCAGGATCGTTTCAAATAGACTTCACAGAGAAGCTGATGCATTAATGAAGTAATGAAATATTAATATGTGTCAGGCAGGTTGAACATGGTGGAGTAGGAAATTCCAAAGTGCAAAGTGGAGCCTGTGAAAATAGGCTCACAGCTTGAGAAATACAAAGGTACTTTTTGGAAACTGTAAATAATATGATGTTGACTGCACTTTTGAATATGATGGAGATCAAAGGAAAACTGAACATGGTGGCAGGCAAGGGTTAAATCCTGGAATAGTGAAACACATTAGAAGTACTTTGGTCATAATCCTACAGTCAACATAATGACCAGTGAATTTAAATGATTTAATCAAATCTTTGACATAATTATATTTACATGCTAAATGTTAAATCATTATTCCACTTCTAATAATATGGATTATATTATTGGAGGGATTTTAGATTATTAAATTCTTCTACATGAGAGAGAGTTATTGTCTAAATTAAGAAGAGTTTCAATAATATATGAAAGTTATATTGACATGACTTGGTCATGTTCAAGGCCCTTCACCTACTTAAATAAGCAAGTTAATAAAATTTTATTGATTTAAAACTTTTGTTTCCTAACTGGATTAGATGGTAATTTCTGTTTGCATTCAAGTCAATTATTTGATCCTGTTTCTCAGCTATGCTGATAACCTACCCTCAAGTCCATTCCTCACCTTTCCTTATCCAACCTATTTTATAGAGTGAGCTGATTCCTGCATTCTACTTTTCTGGATCTTTCTTGTCAACAAGCATCCTTGTAAATATCTCTAAGATAAGACACTGGTGGGAAGAATAAAGAAGTTGGTTTTTCTCCCCAGCTTCTCTGCTTCTGTCAGTATCCCCAGAAGTGACTGCATCTCCTCGGGGCTTTTACTTTCAACCAAAACCTACTTTTTCTCTTTATTCCATTCTCCTTCTATCTAGGTGACCTTTCTCCAAGGTCCCAGGATGTAGGCTTTTGTCACAACAATTACTTTCCTTGATTCTCTATCCTTACAGAATTGTGTATATTAATCAGGTTGTGACTTTCTGATAATCTTTGGTTTGCCTTAATTTCCATTTTGACATTCAGCTCATCCAAGACTTTAGCAACAGGTTTCCACAATGAGAATCCTCTTTTGAACTACTGAGATTGAGCTCTGATTTCCTGACAAAGTGACTAAATTTTATTAAAAGTATAGCAATTATTCAGTGACTGAAAGAGCTATCAATATTCTCTCTGCGGAGAGGACCAAGATTGTTTACAGCTTCACATTCTTCAAAGCACTACACATGCCTTTTTATTTTTCATTTATTTGAGTTCTGTGAAGAAAGGTAAAGATATATGATATGTGTGATGCTTTCCTAAATTTATAACAAAATATTTTAGTGCCAGGAGAGCAGCTAAAAGACAAAAATAGTTCTTAATTCAGCATCTAAAACTACTCCAGCGTGCCTTTTCTTAGTGGATTAATGTCTTTCACTCCATTGGACTATATCGTACATGTTGCTTCACAATTTTTTAGAGATATTTCTTCTCTGAAGCCATACAGGGTAATAAAATTTGAATATGTTTTATTTTTCCTGATTCACATAATGAATGTCAAAGTTGAAAGTTTTTATGTTAAACTCAGCATTTGACTACAGATCAGTTTGATTTGATCAAAATATTTCTACCCAGAATTATAACTTTGGAAAAACTTCTGGTAAAATACAGAGGGAAAGTTGGAATTTTCAACTCACATTTAGGTTGCAAATAACTGAGAGATAAGGTGAGATTACCATTCGTTTCTACTACTCACACCACCACCACCACCACCACCTCCACCAGCAGCAACAAGAACACCACCATCTCTTCTGTCCTCCCTCAGGGAACCCTGGGAATCATAGACATTCCATATGTTTGTAATATGATATAGGCTTAAACATAATTCTAAGGAATGCATCCTTAATGTGGGGCTGACACTTCTCCAAGATTATCCTAACACATCATTTTGGGACTATTGAATGCAGGAAGATTCAAATTTCCCTGGTTTTCATGTTGAGTTGTTCACTCATTTTGAGTTTATTTCTGTATAAGGAGGAAGATAAGGATCCATTTTGATTCTTCTTCATGTGGATATTCAGTTTTCCTAACAGTATTTATTGCAGATACCATTCTTTTCAAGTTGTGGGTTCTTAACAATTTTTGTCAAAACTCAACTGACCATAGGTGTGTGGATATATTTCTGGGATTTATAAATTCTTCAGTTGGTCCATGTGTCTGTTTGTTTGTTTGTTTTTTATGGCAGTATCATGCTGTTTTTGTTACTATAACTTTGGAACATATTTTGAAATATTGTAGAGTAATACCTCCAGTTTTGTTCTTTGGGGTAATGATTGCTTTGTGGTTTTTCTGTGGGTCCACAGACATTTCAGGATTTTTTTTCTATTTCTATGAATATTAATATTGGAATTTTAGTAGAGACTGCATTAAATCTGTAGATTGCTTTGTGCAATATGGATATTTTAACAATGTTTATTCCTCCAATCCATGGACACAGTATATTTTTTTTGGGGGGGGTGGGGTTACTGGAGATTGAACTCAGGAACTCAACCACTGGGCCACATCACCAGCCCTACTTTGTATTTTATTTAGAGATGGTGTCTCACTGAGTTGCTTAGCACCATTGCTAAGGCAGGCTTTGAATTTATGATCCTCCTGCTTCAGCCTCCTAAGCCACTGGGATTACAGATAGGCACCACCACACCCAGCAAGATATTTTTGCTTTTATTCAAATCACCTTTAGTTTCTTTTGTCAATGGTTTTCAGCATACAGGAAATCCCATCATTTGCAACATGGGTGGACCCAGAGAACATTATGTTAGGTGAAATAAGCCAGACATACGGAGACAAATACTGCATAAACTCACTTATGTGTGGAATCTAAAAAGTTGCACTCTTAAAAGTGGGATTCAGAATTCTTGTTATTTTAGGAATGGGATGGGCAAAGATAGGGTAGAAATTTGTCAGTAAGTATCAAGTGATTAAGTCCTGGTGTTATATTGCCCAAAATAGTGACATATTTAACAGAAGTGTAGTGCATATTTCAAAAGATCTCAAAGAGAAGATTTTAAATGTTCTAACTACGAAAAAGTATTACTGGATTTAGGTTATGGATATGCTTATCTGCATGATTTGATCATCCCACAATGCATACATGTATCAAAATAGCACATTGTACTATACAAATACATGTAAATATTATTTTGTCAATTAAAGTAAAATAAAACAAAAACTTCTAATAAAATTTAAAAGACCAACAACAATAACAAAAATTTTCCTGGGGTCACCACAGAGACTGAACATTTTGAATGAGTATCAGAATAGAAGTTTCCCCTCCACAGCTATTCTGAGGAAACACCTGTTGAAATTGATCCTGAAGCCATAAGCTGAACAACTGTCCATCTTGGTTTTCCCACTGCTGCCGTTATTCCAATCACTATATCTTGAGATCTTGAAATCATCTTTAACTCCTCTTTAATTCTTTATGGCTATATGCACTGCTATTCTATTCTAAACAAAGAGAAAGCCTGCATTATTATTTTTTTCTAAATATTTCTGATTACTCCCATTTTTAATCATTATTATGATTAATTTTTAAAACTTCAGTCTCACATATATCTCTGGAAATGTCTTATTTAGTTCCTTTTCTGTAATTTGTCTGTTATGGTTTAGATAAAAGGTGTCTCCCAAAAGCTTATGTGTGAGACAATGCTAGAATGTTCGTAGGTGAAATCATTGGGGTAATGAAAACCTTAACCTAATCATTGCATTAGTAACTGATAGAAATTAACTGGGTGGTAATAGTAGGCAGATAGGGCATGATTGGAGGAGGTGGGCCATTGCTGGTGTGCTTTGGAGGTTTATATTTTGCTCCTAGTGTGGACGGTTCTCTCAACTTCACATCATGTTCTGAGTGGTGTTCCACCATCATGCCCTTCTGCCTTGATATTGTGCCTCATTCAGGCCCAGAACAATGGAGTTGGCCATCTGTGGACTGAAACCTCTGATACTATGAGCACCAAGTGAACTTTTCCTCCTCTAAAATTGTTCTTGAAAGGTCTTTTGGTCACCATAGCAAAAAAGCTGACTAAAACAGAGTCAATGCGTCTTAACATGCTTCAGTAGATCATTTCTCTGCAGAAGTAGCTTCAGTGGTTCCTTATTGCCTGTGGATAGACCCTAGCTTGTATCATTGGGATAACGTATGGCAAGTCATACACAATTAGACTTATTCTGCTTTTGTAAAATTATCAGTGCATATTGCAAATTATGTTCCTTAAAAATTCTTATTCTAGAACTATAACATTTATTCAGTGACTTTAAATGATATGTACTTGTATATATGGTTTCCTCAACTCTTATTTTTTTGCCCTATTTAAATGTATTGAATGTCTTCCTCCTATCTGTAGCTCCTTATTACACTGCAAGTGGTAATAAAAATGCACTTTAAAAAAATTGTTTTCTGATTATTCATTATTTAATTTATGGCTTCTTTCAAACTCATATCACTGTGGGTATGTGTGTATGTGTGTGAGTGCTACCTTATCTCCTCATTTAAATTACAAACTTTAGAAATGTGTACCAATAACAAGATCTTTGTGTTATTAACATCATGAAATTTGATACCTTCAATTCTTTAATACACAAGGAATCAAGAAAATATTTATTTATTCTTTAATAAGCCACCCTGTTTCTGACTTCCCTTATCATTCTAATGTATTGCAACCTAGATGATAAGTGGATATACAGCATTCATTGTTTTGGCTGGAAATAGAAGCAGATGTTTTATTCAATATTATATTTTCAAATTTAGTTACTTGTTTTGATGTACAAGACATCTTTGAACACTCTGAGAGCCTTTCAGTTCTCTTCATTTTTCCCTTTAAACATTGTAGGAGCTTCAGTGTATATAGCCTTTGACTGAAATGGACAAATGTGTATTTTTAACTTTCTCTTTGTTATTTCAAATCCCAGGTTTTTATATACAATTTAAGTGCAGTAGTCTGATAAATACATTATAATTTTATTTATTGGGTAAGCTTCATAGCAAATTCAAATATTTCCATGTCTCTAATAACAGATTGGTACTTTAAAGAGCCAGAATTCCAGTAAATGCAAACAAAACACCACCAAAGATTTGTTTTGTGCCATTTATTTTCAATCTACTTTAATTGCACTGGAACTTTAATTGAGCTGTAATTGCACTTTATTGCATGCATTTGTATGAATTAAAAAATACTTAAAACTGAAATGTGGTGGATGAAACAATTTCATGCCTATAGTGAACAGTTACCATAAAGAAAAGTTATCATCTCTTTTATATTATCACTATCAGGCACTTTAAAAGTGAAGCTTGCAATCCAATCACATTTTATTCAACTGTGTTTTTTTATTTTCTTTTCTCCCCGCTCCTACCCCATGGCCTTTTATTCATTCTCAGCTCTCTGCTCTATTCAGTGCCCTGGGAGATTATTACTATGATGGCATCAGTGTCTTCTGCCTTTCATTTGGATTCAGCCAATGAGAGACACTTGAAGGAGGTGGCAGCTATGAGAAAGACTGGTCTGGGTGGTTATGCTTGCTGCACTCTTGCTGTGCTGGGAGTGGCTGACTTCCTGTACCCCCACAGCTCCTGCTGGCTGTCTCTCTTCTGCAGAAGCAGCTCTTCTTGGACTTTATTTAAACACATTCTCTCCTTTCCTCTTCAGGGTGCAGCTGGCTTCCTGTTGTCATTACATCCTCCTCTTTGCTTTGCTTGGTGTCCTTAACTCCAGTGTCACCCTTGTGTATGTGCCCTTTCTGAAATTCATTTCAATGAAACACTTTCAAGACCATCTATGTCCTGCTGGGACCTTAACTGATAAATCATTCATATAAATTTATCAATCAATTTCTTTTTTTATTGGTTCTTTTTAGTTATATATGACAGTAGAATCCATTTGTACATAAGTATAAAGCATGGAATATATCATGTTCTAATTATTTTTTTTCTTGTGTCTTTAATATACAATTTGAGACACATACATAGTATTAAAGGAACAAATGCACTGTTGACCAAATATAGTATGTGAGATTAGTTTCCAGATAAAACTCCTCACATCTTGACTCATCAAGAACCAATTAAAATGCAAGTATACCTCAGTTTACAAAAGTGTAGAGTTCAAATTCTCATTACTGCTTAAGGAAGATTAATGACTCTTCTATAATTGATTTATGTCACTGTTTACTTATTGAATTGGCTGACATTCAACTTCTGTCTTAACAGGAGGCAGACTACCACTAAAGTTAGTTACTGCCCACATGCCTAGGTGAGAGAAGGTGTTACCACTGAGACATAACTAATTGAATACTAACTTTCAGTTTAAATATTTTTATTTCTGTGGCATTCTATTAAGTTTTACTATTGTAGATCTAAAATTTGTCTAAATAATGTCATTTTTCACCTTTTTTTTCTTTCATTATAGAATCTCACTGATTTTTTTTTTAGCTTGTCATGAGGGTACTCAATGGCCTAAGATCTCACAATTCTTGTTTGTTCCTTCAATATTTATATGTTTAATGGGCCACCAGATACTTCCCTTAAACTTTTAGCAGATGTAGCATTATTTTCCCAGGTTCAATATTTGCAAAGCAATAAGCAGTTTATTGGCCATTTCTAACAAGAAACAATTCTTGAATCTTTAAATATTGTGTTTACAGCATTTGTGGGGATCTGTTCAGTATGCAGAGCCATCATGTTTTCACAGCCAGGCCCAGATAACAACTGTTGAGGAGGACCTGCCAAGATAGGTTATGCTACAGTATAAAAAATGAGATATAAAATCAAGATGACAAATGACCTTCATTTAGTGTCAAAGTACTTAATTTACATTTTTGTCTATACTTATTATAACTTATGATCTATATTAATAATGACCAATTTTTTTTTTAGGGCTTAATATGTGACAGGTACCATTTTAAGTGTTGTTTACGTCCCCTCTTTTCAATTATTTCATGCTACATGCTAACAAGATTCCTAACGTTAGAAAAAGGAATCAGAAGATTAAAGCAATTCCACAACATGCCCAAAGTCACATAGTCGATATATGGTGGAGAAATAGGTCAAATTAAGTCTGTTTTACTTTAGACTATCTTTAGTTCTCATACACACTTACTGATATCTTTGCATATGTTGGTAAGTGAAATTGTAGCATAATCACGTATACATTAATGTAATAATTGGAAGCAAATTTGGCCAGAGTCGAGGTATTAAATGTATTAGTCACAAAATTAAATTTTTACTTCATGTCTGACAATTAAGAATAGAAGAGTAAGAGTCTAAATGAAGTATAATCAGTATTCTTTCTAGTTGTGTCAATTTTTCATTAATATTCAAATATTCTTTTTCAAATTGAAATATAGGTCATAGCATTTTCTATTTCTATAGAAATGCAAGTTGCTGCTTCATTTTTTTTCTCCTCTAACAGTTTCACGTCTGGAATAAAGGTCTTTTGCAATATCAAGATCATCTTATATTCATTAGATAAAACATATGTGATCTTGTAAATGTCATTTATGTCAGCAGCAAGTTATTTTTTTCCATTCACACATATGTGGGGCTTTAATTTATCATGTCATCTACCATCTGGTTTTCAGTAGAGATTTTTATTACATTTTAATAAAGAACATATTGAAGAAAGTGATTTTTACTGCTATGTAAAGTATACAGGCATTTACAATTTTCCCTGGTAAATTTTCATTGATAATTATTTGTCACTTAAAATTTTGGACATACTATTTTACAATTGTATGAAAAGCCCCAGATGAATGTGTTCTAAGTATGTTTAGGGTTATTAGATTACGTACACTATATCAGAAGGACTAAGGGTATAGCTAGCTCAGTGATGATCAGCAAGCAGGCATCAGGGGTTCCATTTGCAACACCACTAAAAAACAAACAAACAAAAATGTCAGTTCATAATATCTATTAGGCAAAAGGTATTTTTAAATTTCAAAGTTACTTTACTTTTTGGCTTTATAAACTTTAGTGTAATTAATGTGTCCATTTGTTGGGAAATAAAGGTAGTGATTGTACCCTGGGATATCTTCCTAAAGCTTCAACTATTTTTTCAAGTTCCATTTTAACCAAAACATAATGTTCCTAATAGACAAGACCTTTTCCAGATCTATTACTTATTGTTCCCTTAATGAGGATAATCAATATTGACTCATGAGAAAGGAATCAGGATTAGATCATCCTTTTGACACTGGAATTTCCTGTAAACACTAAGTCCATTGTGAATAATCTATGAATAGATTCATGAGTCTAGAGTAGAGGTTTAGTCACCCAAGGCTGGCCATATTTTATCTTAATGTCTCTTCCTCTGTAATATATTACTGACTTATGAAAATGCATTGTTCCTGGGTCTTTTTCTGTGTACAAGGATATTCATCAGAGCATTTTTGGATCTTGGTGCAATGTCATCTTCTCTGCACAAATGACACATCTGGAATATTCTGTACTTATATTTCTTCCAACTCTGATATTGGAACAACGATCTGATTAAGGGTAAACACATGCAAAGTAAGCATAAGCAAGACTCTGGGACTGCCCTGTTTTAACAATTCTTGATAAAGGTAAAGAAGCTGAAAGAAAACTCAATCTCTGGAACTTACAACACGTTTTTCCTATGCTTCTCATTTGCTTTCAGTTCTGGAATACCTTGAGACAGTCAGAGAGACATTGGTGAACCTTTGATCTCATTGTATTTAATTAGGGAAACCAACAGGATCTTTTATGTTTAGAGGCCAGCGATGTGTAAAAAGCCATGTGTAATGTGAAGCCTGACAAATTGTGGTGAGTATTTTTGGACAGCAGATTTAGCAGGCCCTTTGTTGTCTGTGCACTGTCAGCTTTTGACTCAAACAGAGTGGATTAACATAAAAAGAGAATCCTCCATTCCTGGGGCATGCCTGGAAAGCATGAATCTGCCTCTTTTGATTCTTTTTTTTTTTTCTTTTTTTTTTCTCCTGAGCTAGGTCAGGTACAATATAAAACTGCTACAATTTATGGCCTTGAGCTTTTTTTTTTCTTCTTTTTTCTTTTTAAAAAAGCTGGCTTTAAATAGATAGCTATCTCCTCTGTTTTCCTTATGGGTAAAATAAATATCTAATTTTCTGTACATATAACATTCTTCCCAAATTAATAAACTAGTGAATTTCTAATACTTTGTGTTTCTCAATGATTTTATCATATTTTATAGCATATCAAATTTAACTCAGAAAATCCCCTCCCCCAAAAAAAACATAAAAAATATGTTTTTAAGGAAATTTTCAGTACACATTAAGACTTCAAAATAATTTATTTGAGATGTGCAGGTAGTATAGGAACATGTTTTTCATATTTACTTATATTTACCTAAAAAATGGAGAAGGAACATGTAAGTTTCAGTTCCTCCTAATTCCTGTAGAAGGATTCAAGACCCAATTCATGTGATTCCTGAGTTCAGGGAGCTCTATGGTCTCAACCAAGTTTAGAGTTTGACCTTTGTCCGCACAAGATATCCATTCCCTTGAGTCTGTTTTGCTGATGCACTTTTCATAACACTCTGGGATGTTTCCCCCCAACTCTGCAGTAGTATCAAAGACTAAGTGTTCTCTCTCACTCATTGAACCTATGGATATTAACCCCTTGGGGCATTCTGAACACTCTCCTGTCCCTCTGTTTTCATTGTCATACTTCTTCACTCTTTCTAACACAACCCTTCAATGGTTAGAATGCTTAATGTTCACAAAGTCTATAATGTATTAAGAAAGAAATCCATGTGCAACAAAGATACACATCCTATAGCTATCCTATACATTTTCAAATTCAGTTACTTGTTTTGATGTACAAGACATTTTTGAACACTCTGAGAGCCTTTCAGTTCTCTGCATTTTTCCCTTTAAACATTGTAGGAGCTTCAGTGTATATAGCCTTTGACTGAAATGGGCAACTTCACACTAAACAGATGACTCTGCCCCCACTACAATTAACTTTGGCATCATGTGCATCAAATGTACATTGTATTTGCAGAAGCAAAGGGAAAGCAATTTTCCACTGATTATGTGTCCACCATGCACTGTCTCTATTGCATTCTCTTTTCCCTACATTTACAAGCCTAACAAAGGGACAGTCAATGTGCAGAGAACCTTGGTTGCATTTCATGATGATTTCATGTTTTCCAGTCTTGAGCCAGCTTTTGGTGATGAGTGCAAATGCCAAAAATTTCTTAGGGACTACTAAGTTTTTCCTTTCTTGTTACCCACTGTGCTTAGGCTTACCACCCAATTTTGTTGATTACATCAAAAATAAGCTAAGTCCTCCAAGAAGATAGTTCTTAAACTCACCCTACCTATACATCTGTCCCATCCTTGTGAAACCAGAAATAGACAGGCAGTCAGTATAGACAGGTAAATGGAATCAGGTCAGATCAAGGCTGCCAATTTGAGTGAGTCTAGGAGATTGGAGACTGCCCCCTGAGGGACCGAAATGCCTTCAGAGCTCTTCTTTCACCCAGTCAAGATTACCTTCCCTTGCTACAACCTGCTTGCTAAGGTAATCTGTCCCAGGAATTGTGTCTCCTTACAGGGAGTTGTAAAGTTGTTAATTAATGTGTCTTTGGCTGCTCCATCCTGCCCTTCCCCCTTCAGCCTACCTGGTTCCCACTTTTTGGTCATTCCACCAAGCATTTCCTGGGCCTAGTCACTTATGCTGGAAGGAAAAAGATATCGGGAGGAGGGCAGGAGAACAAAGGAAGCCTAAGACATATCAAAAGGCAGAATACCTCACTTCTTGGGGTACCAGTATACCAGCTATGGCTTCTTTCTACCCTGGGAGAAGTCTGTGTTACCCCTTTTTAAATAAACCCTGCATTATGTTCTTGCCTCAGTGTGCTTCTCTAATGTTCAAACTTCAACATGTGAGGGAGCAGAATTCATCACCAATAACCAGTGGTATCACTTGTTCTCCTAATATAGTATACTTACCCTGTTTTACTTTGCTCCTTTTCAGTTATATATTCCAACTCATTTTCTCTAATTGTATTTGTGATACTGTCTCCATTTTTCTTCTTCTCATCGCTCTCCATCAGTTATCCTTGACTTATTTTATATTTTGACTATTTTAACAAATGATCTTTTCTTTCCACATGTTCGCCATCAGACATTGTTTGGTTTAACCCCATGTGTATTTTAAAATACTCATTTCATGAGAACCAAATCTCTGTGAAACATAGGCTTATGTAAGTAGCTCTCAGTAGTTTTAAAAAGTTTTTCTTTGATCTGGCACATCCACTAACAAGACGGTACAGATTTTCTTCTTTCTTACATCTCCAAATATGTTGAAATATTCCACTGGGTTCAGAATTTCTCCTAAATCTCTTACTTACTACTCTTTGGCTTTAGGCTCTAACCACCAAGTAAAACTGTACCCAGGGTCAGTAAGGATCTCCCTCTTAAAACACCTTGCACTTTCTTCTTTGATATCATTTTAAATCATCTTCCTGCTGTACATGATACTGGAGAACAAAGGTTACTTTTAGCGCTACTTTTTTCTGGATTTCTGCGAGGTTAAATCTGGTATTACTATACTAGCCCTTCCTTCTCATCTTCTTTACATCTTCCTTACTTTCCCTTTCCCTTTCACTGACTCATTTTCTCTGAAGTGTCTATCTGTGGCCCAGAATCCTTCATCCTATCCCAAGTGTTTCTTCTGGATTTGGTCAACTTCTTCATGAGGCTTCAAATATAACCTTAATATATGTTTCCTTTAATCATCTTCCCAATTCAGATTACTTGCCTGTGTTTCTTACAATGCAGTGTGATTGTCCATAGATTCTCTTAAAATGAATCTGCCTTAATGTAGCTCTCAGTATGCTCAGTGAGCTCATTATTTTCTCAGAAATAGTCTTCACCCATATTTAGCATCCACATTAATAGAAATATTCCAATCTCCTTGGTAGAAATCATTTTTCCTTTGGAACAAACACATTTCATATACAACAAAGATCTGTTAGGGTTGTTTTTTGAAAAAAGAAAAAGTGTACCCTTTATTTGATTATTATCAAAGTCATGTAATTTTAGAGCTAAAAGACTGTAGAGATCATTAATTTATCTCCTGTTTAGTTGAGAATCCTTGAGGTTTGTGAGGGGGGAAAACGTCTCTATGAGTTAGTAATTAATTAGGTTTAAGCCAAGTTTATTTTAGTCTCAATAATGAATCAAATAATCTTTATATTGTCATAGTTCATGAACTTGCTCCTGTGTTCCTATGCATCATTTAATAGACCTGCTTGCCTGCCACAGTCTGGCTGGGCACAATTCAGGAGCCACTTGTCAAAAGAAACGAACTTTATTTTTAGAACCACACACGCCAAACAAAACAGCTCCTCAGGAAAAACCCTCAGAGCCCAACTGCCACCACTGGCTTCCCACAAGCCTCTCAACCTCCCCCACTCCTCCTGCTCTTGAGGCCGATTGGCTGGGTCATGTGGGCGGAGCCAAAAAAGTCCCCCAATGAGCAGCTCCATGGTCTGAAAGGGCGGGGAAACAGCCCAATGAGCATCACTGCAGAGGAGCCAATCAGTTGGCAGCTAGAAGTTGCTTGGGCTTCTGTGAGCCAATCATCAGCTGGCAGCTGGAAGTTTGCTGGCAGCTGGAAGTTTGCTGGGGCCCCTTCGGCTGTGGCTCTCAACACTTGCCAACTCCCATTATTTGATTTATTAAATATATATTTGATGTCTTTAAATGTAATACATTGAAGTGCTATTGCTATATTGCACAACACATCATATCATTACTTGGTCAAGAAAAATAATGATGCCACAATTTAAAAATTAAAGCTCAAATTCCTGGAAAGTTGAACTATGAGTTGGTTCCAACTCTTCTTTTCAGCTTAGTTTTCTACTACTCTTCCCAGATGTTAAACATAACAGCTTCATATAATAATGCTCTCTTTAATGACATCATGAAATCACACAACTCTGTGTCTTTACTTATACTTTATGAGCCATCAGGGTCAAATTCTCATCTTCCAATCCTGCAGAACAAACAGTTTATATTCTTAATTTAAAGTGAGGAATAGACACCATTATAGAAAGGTGGATAAAAGATCATGTTGTGGAGTCAGAGTTCTGAGTTTGCATCCTGATCCTGACACTGGTAGTGTGGTCTATAAAAGTACTGCAACAATGCAGACTTAATCTTAAATCAGTGGCTATTGGCCTTCCTATTATTAATCCTAATAGTATAAACATTAAGCAAGGTAAAGCCTATAAGTAACTACTTTGTTACTGTTAATGAGAGTAGAATTGATAAAATAAGGAGGAATAAAAGAAAAGAAATTTAGAGGAGGAAAAAGGAGGAAATGTTCTTAGGATAGATGATCCCTTACTCTTTTTATTCCTAGTGCATTTTTCTAGCCGATTAACATCCTTTATAAATTTTGTGTGACAGAGTGTAGAATTCACATCTGCTTTAATCATCAGTGACTTATAATCAGGGAGACTATTTCATTCAGATTTGAATCTTCATTAGTACCTAACGTATCATCTGTTGCATAGCCTGCATTTGGTAAGTATTGAAATGATTAATGCTGGTGGTACAGATGAAGGGTTGTAGGAGTACCTGTGCTATCCTGGAAAGACTACCAAAGCACAGGATCTGTCCCTGCTCACATGGACAGAACACTTTCCATTCTATATAGTGGCCTCTGGTGCTAGATATTAGAGGATTCAAAACCAAGTTGACCACAGAACAAAGAGTGGCTTGGCACTGTCTGTTCTCTGATACTGATTTGTGTTTGTTAGATCATGCTTTTCTTAGATTTCTTAAATAGATGAATATGAAATATTGACTCATGCCAGTTAAATCTACACAGACTAAAGTTTTATATAAAATATAGAAAA
Organism: Marmota marmota marmota; assembly: GCF_001458135.2. NCBI lineage: Eukaryota > Metazoa > Chordata > Mammalia > Rodentia > Sciuridae > Marmota > Marmota marmota. Next base: position 7,922,798 of record NW_025999961.1, read on the forward strand.
TTAAAGCCCCAATTACACTGATTTGACTAAATTAGATTTTCTTTGCTGAAATTAACAATTATTGACAACTCTAAAGAAAGGTTGTACATGTTCACACATATAAAACCTGAATTTGATGCATATATAATATACATCTTAACACTTGAAAGTTGCATTTTGTCTCTGAATTGATACTGTTGTACTTTTACTTAATTAAACTGCATTTTCAGAAAATACCTTTTGAGATTGAGAAAAAAATCTCACTTTTTTATATTTTTGAAAATTTTTATGTTTAAAGTGTGATTGATAGTTTAAAAATTATATGGCATAGATTTTTTCATTTATAATCTCTTTGATTTGAATTGATGTACTTTGAGTTTTCCAAAATAATAGATCACATTTTCAAGAAAAAAATTCTCCTAAGTAAAAATGAATTGAGCTGCATATAACAGATATTCAGGGAAGGAAAATACTTGAGAATAAATTATCAAGGTTCTGTGTAGGTTAGTATTGCATTTGGCAAAATTAACTCCCTCAAAAATCCTTGTTCTGAAAGAGTGAAAAAATGACAAAATCGGTGGTATCATTGTGTCCAGGTGTTAATTTCAATTCTAAGCTTGATAATCTTAGTTAATGTTTATTTTGTTAGTGGAGATGTTAAATTTCATAGTGAAACAGTCAACTTTAAATGGTGGAGTACATTTAAATAACATTTATTACGTACTTTATTCATATCATTATGGAAATTATTTTTTAATTTGTTCAAATTATTTCAAAATTTTTCTTAATATTAAATAATTCCTTTTCACCAGAAAACTGTTATTTCTTAGATTTCAATTCATTTTTTTCTAGTTTTTCAAGTTTATTCTCTTAGGATTAAAATAATTCTGTGTTGGGGCTGGGGTTGTGGCTCAGCGGTAGAGCACATGCCTAGCACGTGCAAGGCACTGGGTTCTATCCTCAGCACCACATAAAAATAAACAAATAAAATAAAGGTACTGTACCCAAGTATAACTAAAAAAAAATTTAAAAAATAAAATAAAAATTCTGTGAAAGAATTTCTGCTTTTAAATAAAGTGGAAGTTCCAAAGCCCAGGGTGATTAAGTGATTTGGCCAAAGCCATATAAGCAGTAAACAGCAAAACTAATGTTTGAAGTGAGATGGTAATAACTTGACAAAGCTATTTATTCAGTCAGCCTTTCATTTGTTCAACAATTTCTTCTTGTGAGTCAAGAGCTACTTTAAGCATTGAGACAATATAAAGCAAACAAAACAGATGAGGTCAAGGCTCTCATGAAATTTACATGTAGCAAGGGGAGAACAATAATAAACAAACAGCTTCCAATATAAAACAGTCCCATAAACATATAAAGCTAAGTAATATGATAGAATATGACATATGGAGAGTAGGGTTATTCTTGGACAAGCGACCTCTCTGAGCTAAGCTGCCATTAATTAAAAAAAAAAAAAAAGATGTCTACAAGAAGATCTAGGAGAAGGAAGAGTTTAGTTCTTAAGTTTAAATGTTCTGTATGGTTGCTAATTTCCCTTACTGTTTTTCCTTGCATTTAATCTAATATGAAGGTAGGGATATAATCTCCACATGTATGGTCTGGAAAATGGAGGAATATGTGGTGTGATTCCTTACATAATGTGCAGTACACAACTTCATAGATTGGGATCTATGACCCTTAATCTCTGACAAAACCTTGCTGTGTTTTATACAAAGTAATACAATTTAAGAAAATCATTGTAACAATTAAAAAAAATGTTTGCCTGCAAATGTAAGATTAGATCAGGGTTATAAATATATATGCAAATCTGTGTTACTCATTTCCCCTAGTTGAATATTAAAAGAATATTGACTGAACATTTAAAATATTAAGTCATAAAATCATAGAACAGAGTTTGAGAAATATTTCAGAGGTCATCAAGTCCAACTTCACATAAGATGCAGATCTATTTATTTTTGCAAACTCAATCAAATTGCTTTCCAAAAAAAAACCCCCAAAAAAACAAAAAACCCTTGATGACTTCTCACAATTCTTAGTGTGAAGCTCACAGTCATTAATATGCCTTATAAAGCTACCCAGAGATATTTGAAATGAATATGACTACCATTGCATGGACCCTTATGATATCTGGATTTTTAAAAATTTTATCTTCTATGGTTAAAGAGAATGTCTTCTTTCTTTGCAATAACCACTCTATTGTTAAAAATAACATTTTTAGTGAGGGAAAACATAAGGCTTAGTTAAAAAAATTTTGAAAAATACCTATTTCTCTAAACCTTAATTTCCTCATTTAAAAATGAGCTACTCCTGTTTTAGTATTACTATTTTTATTTTTAGTTATAGAAAGACACATACCTTTACTTTATATATCTTTATGCAGTGCTGAAAATTGAACCCAGGACCTCATTTGTGCTAGGCAAGCACTCTACCTCTGAGCCACAACCCCAGCCCAGTATTACTGTTTTTTATTTGCTTTTTAAAAAGATATACAGGACAGTAGAGTCTATTTTGACATACTATACATACATGGAATATTACTTATTATAATTAGGATCCCATTTCTGCAGTTGTATATGATGTAGCCATTTTTTCCTTCTTAAGGCAAATGTTCATTGATTTATCATCTATTTTACATCAGGCAGTACAATGGGATTACAATACAATGATGTAATAGTTGATATTTCTACTCTGAAATATCTCATTCTACTTACATTACTGAGAGGAAGACAGATACTATATAAGGAGCAAAGCAGCTCATATGTAAGATAAATAATGTACTAAACAGGCTTTTATGAAGGAAACAAATGGATTCATACATGTAAGACAGAAAAAGAAGCAGAACAAGAGGAGAGTCCTTATGTGGTAAAGAGCTCAGTGTTTTCCAATAGAGAAATAGTGTTTTCTAACAGCCTAATAGAAGTTTGTGATTGAAGCCTGTGTTATCAGTGATCTTGTAGACAGATGTTGGGAGAGTGCAGGTCAGGCACTGGGAAGACTTAGGTTTAATTCTAAGAGAAGGTAAATCATTAGAAGGTGTGTTAGTAACCTGTCTGTTACAACAATATACATGAGAGCAAAAACTTTGTAAAAAGAAAAGGTTTATATGCCTCCTAATTCTGAAGGTTCAAGGGCATGCTTACCACCATAGGCTCAGTTTTGGTGAGAGATGGCAGGTGGCACATGGCAACGACAGTAGTAGTTCATGCCTGGGCATGGCAGTGGGGGGCGGGTCAAGCTCAGGATTTTGTAACAACCTTTTTCAATTTTATTTTTTACTGATACATAATAATGGGACTCATTATGCTATATTTGTACATACACATGATTTGATCAGTCACATTCCCCAGTACCTTTCCTTTTCTTCTCCTCCTCTTTCCCCCAATTTACTTGCTCTAGTCTACTTTTCTCTCTTCTATTATTTTAACTAAATTGTGCATTATAATTGTGTGTGTGTGTGTGTGTGATTTGTTGTGATATGATTATATATGCACATGGCATGGTTTGGTAGATTTCACTCCCTAAAACTTCCCCATATCCCCTACCTCCCTCCTCTGTGATCCCCTTCCTCTATTTTTAGTCTCCTTTCGATTTGCATGAGATCTCACACCCCATTTTTATTCCCCCCCCCCCCGGCTTCTACATATGAGAGAAAATATTCTACCCTTTACTTTTGCAGTCTAGCTTATTTCTTTCACTTAGCATGATGTTTTCCAGTTCTCTTTATTTACCAACAAATGACATAAGTTCATTCTTTCTTATGGCTAAGTAAAACATCATAAAGTGGTTTATATATACCACGTTTTCTTTAGCCATTCATATGTTGATGGGCACCTGTGCTGGTTCTATAACTTGGCTACTATGAATTGTGTGCTATAAATATTTTTGTGTGTTTATACTGATTTCAGCACTTTAGGATAAATATCAAGGTGTATGACAGCTAGGCCACATGGTGGTTCCATTGTTAATCTTTTGAGAAATTTCTGGATAGTAAGAATTTTGTAAAAAAAAAGTGAACATCAATTTTTCAGAATAGTGGCTTTATTATGGAATATTCATGTACACACATAACACAGTTTGATCAGTTTCACTCTCCACTACCTCTTTTTTGCTGTCTAATTTCTTTTTTTAATTTGTTTTAATTAGTTACATATGACCGTACAATGATCTTAACATATCATTCATTTGAATCAAATGGGGTATAATTTCTCTTTTTTCTGAGTGTACAGGTTGCAGAGTCACATGGGTCGTACAGTCACGTATACACATACATCAATAATGTCTATTTTATTCTGCTGCCCTTCCTTTCCCTCTTCCCCTCCCCTCCCCTCCCATCGCTTCTCTCTACCCAATCTAATGTGACACACTTCTTTTTTTTTTCCCCTCACATCATCATACATGTAATGTGTATAATGATGAGGGTCTCCTTCCATCTTCCATGCAATTCCCCTTTTCCCTCCTTTTCCATCCCACTTCTCTTCCCTATCTAGAGGTAATTTTCTTCTCATGCTCCTCCTCCCTACCCCATTTTGAGTCACCTCCCTTATATCAGAGAAGACATTCGGCATTTGATATTTGGGATTGGCTAACTTCACTTAGCATAATCTGCTCTAATGCCATCCATTTCCCTGCAAATGCCATTATCTCATTATTTTTTAGTGCTGAGTAATATTCCATTGTGTATAAATGCCACATTTTTTTATGCATTCATCCATTGAAGGACATCTAGGTTGGCTCCACAGTCTAGCTATTATGAATTGTGCTGCTATAAACATTGATGTGGCTGTGTCCCTGTAATATGCCATTTTTAGGTCTTTTGAGTATAGTCGGAGAAGAGGAATAGCTGGGTCAAATGGTGGATCCATTCCCAGTTTTCCAAGGAATCTCCATACTGCTTTCCAAATTGGCTGCACTGATTTGCAGTCCCACCAGCAATTATGAGTGTACCTTCCCCCCACCCCCTGCATCCTTGCCAGCACTTGTTGTTTGACTTCATAATGGCTGCCATTCTTACTGGAGTGAGATGGTATCTTAGAGTAGTTTTAATTTGCATCTCTCTGATCATTAGAGATAGCATTTTTTCGTGTATTTGTTGATTGATTGTATATCCTCTTCTGAGAAGTGTCTGTTCAGGTCCTTGGCCCATTTGTTGATTGGGTTATTTGTTTTTTTGTTGTTTAACTTTTTGAGTTCTTTGTATATCCTAGAAATTAGAGCTCTATCTGATGTGTGAGGGGTAAAAATTTCCTTCCCTCTGATCTGTTTCCTCTACTATACTGGTTTTCCTATTTTCATGAGATCCTTTTTTCTCTCTAACTTCCCATATGAGAGAAAACATACAACAATTGTCTTTCTGAATCAGCTTACTTTACTTTACATGATGCTCCCTATATCCATCTATTTTTTTTTAATTTATTTTTTGGTGTGTTTTGACACAACACAATGCCTTTATTTTTATGTCGTGCTGAGGATGGAACCAGGTCCCGCCAGTGCTAGGAGAGTGCTCTGCCGCTGAGTCACAATCCCAGCCCCTCCATCTATTTTTTTAATTACTTAATTTTATTCTTTTTTCCTTGCTGCATAAAACTCCATTGTGTATATAAAACACATTTTTATTATCCATTATTCTGTTGACAGGCATCTAGACTGGTTCCATAACTTAGCTATTGTGAATTGTGTTGCTATAAACACGACTCTTTTGGATAGATAGATACTGAAGAGTGGTGTGGCGGGATCATATTATTATTTCTATTTATTTATTTATTTATTTATCTACGTATCTATTTAGTTATCTATTTAGACCCACTATACTCATTTTCACAGTGGCTGTACTAATTTACATTTCACCAACAGTGTATTAGGGTTCATTTCTCTTCACATCCGTATCAGCATTATTGTTATTTGTATGTTTGATGGTGGCTATTCTAGTTTAGTGAGATTGAATTTCAATGCAGTTTTAATTTCTATTTCTCTAACAGCTTAAGATGTTGAACATCTTTTCATATAATTTTTGGCCATTTGTACTTCTTCTTTTGAGAATGGTTTGTTAATTTGCCCATTTGTTGAATGTATTGGTTTTTGGTGTTGACTTTTTTTTTTGAGTTTTTAATATATTTTATATATTAATGCTCTGTGACAATCCTTTTTGAGAGGACTACAAAAGTTTTCCATGAGAACTATATTCTAAGGGCATGCCCTGAATTACCAAGGTTCTCCTACTAGTCGCTCCACCAAAGATTTCCCAGCCTAAACGCTCTGGGGACCAAGCTTTTAATCACAATGAACACTTGAGAGACCAAGCACACCCAGACTAAAGCAGAGGATTTTAAACAAAAGGATACTCTTTCATTTTTATCTGTGATATAATTACTCAGAGTAACGGACTTCAGAAGCTAGGTAGAGTGGGAGAAACCAGTTCAAAAGCTACTGCTTTCTCTGGGGATAGAAGATAGTGAGGAGAGGGTGATGCCAGTTGAATGAGGTTTGGGTAAATTTGAGAAGTACATTGGAGGTAGAATCAAAAGAATTTGATATAAAATTTAGACATTCAAACTAAATAGAATTGAAAGCATTTTGTGGTGAAAGAAAAAAAGAGAGAATTGGACTAAAGAAATTTTAATGTGAGTCTTTAGGAAATGCAAGTCAAAGTAGGATTTAGAGCTACAGAGCTTGAAGATGTGAAGATGTTTTTCTGGTTCCAGGGAATGGAGTGAGCCAGAATGGGAAGAGGTGAAGCTAAGAGGCCAGGCAGGTGTAGCTGCTACAGTTCTGGTGAGATGTGAAGAATAAGATTAGGGCAACAGAAACAGAAAATATGGGCTTAAATTGAGAACTATAATGAAAACAACATGACTGAGCTTAGAAAGTGATTCTACACCCAGGCAACTAGAACAAGAGGTGGTCCCATCAGCCAAGATAGAGACTGAGGAGGAGAGGATAGTTTTCCAAAAAGGATTGGTTAGTTTTTGAGCCTGAAGAGATTGAGCTTTTTGTGAAACTTGTACTTGAAATCTTCAACATCAAAAGTGAAGGGAGCCAAATGTTCTCTCTGATAAATCCATGCTAATCCATAATGGGGGCGGGGATGGAGGAACTTTGATTGAACAAAAAGGAAGGAGGGGAGGAGAGGGTGTATGGGGGCAGGAAAGATGGTGGAATGAGATGGATGTTATTACCCTAGGAACATATATTACTGCACTTATGGTGTGATGCTACATCATGTACAACCAGAGAAATGAAAAGTTGTTCTGCAATTGTGTACAATGAATCAAAATGCATTCTGTTGTCCTATATATTTAATTAAAAATAAAGAAATAAATATCTTAAACAGTGAAGAGGATATATTCTAAGAAAGAAGTGAACTTAAAAGGTCTCTAGTTCTCAAAAAGCATTATTTTACATAAAATGGTATATAAGTCAAAAAAGAAAAAAGAAGAAAACAAATGTATCAAATAGAATCGCTTACATCTGACTTTAGTAAAATAGCCTAATGGTGGTGTTAACCAGAAGAAAATCTATTTATAATTTTTTTATATAAATATGTGTTTATATAAATATGTGTTTATATATCTGTAGATGTATTGAAAGATATTTTGAGCCTGATGAGGACAAAAATCAGTAGGGAAGAAAGACAAATGTAAATATGTAATATTGTTTAAAACACACTTAAAATATATTTTGTATTTTAAGAATGAATACTTTTAAAATAAAAGAAAATCTAAAAATAGATTTAAAAAGGATAAACATAAATGAAAATATTGGTGAGTGTATGCATTGGAAAGAAATTTAAAAGTTTAAATAAGGAAAGAAAAGCAAACATATTTGCAAAATAATGAGCAATGTCATTACTAGCCATTTAAAAAAGAAGAAATTTAAATTATGTGTATTCTGGGCTCATCAGAGATCAAAACAATGAAGAATTTTACAACAAAACCATCAGAATAAAATAAAAATACTTTAGGTAAGGGTATAAGGGAAACAGTCATTTCAATTCACTTCAGGAAAAAGAATAAGTTTGCTGTAACCCTTTGTAGGAAAAATGTCAATATGTAGCATAGTTGTTTAAAATAACTTCTTTTGACATAGTAAGTCCTGTTCCAGGACATTAGTAATAAATAATTGTGTATATAGTAAATTTCCCATACAATTATGATATTGTCTAGAATACTAAAGTCTTGGAAATGTTCAATAAGAGAACAACCAAAGAAATTACACACATGTACTGTGAAGACATTTTGAGTGCATATCTGTTGATTTGCGAAGACACCATATGGTATTAAAAGAGTATACATATTTACAAAAGGTCGTCTACATTGTATAGGCTTTTCTATGAAATAGGAAATAATATGTAGTTAAAGGAATGACAGATGGAATGGGTCAAGAGATAATAAATGGATAGAAATGTAATCAGACAAAATACAGTGAGAGAACAGACATTATTCTACACAAATCAAAGAAAGAAAATTTAGTACAGGGAATGGACGAAGCAGTAGAAGAATAGAAAAGAAGGGACAGGGATGCGATGGACCAGAGCAGGGCCTGTAATGACACACAGGAATAAATGGTGGGGCCCCAGAATGAGAAACTGGAGTCTCCAAAGCCACGCCCAGAGCTGTTCTGGAGACTTCATCATGGTATGTTCTGGATCCACTGAAGAAGTGCTTTTTCAGGCTGGAAGCCAGCTCCTCCCTTCCCTGTGCCCTCTGCTCCTATGTTGTACTCTTAGGCACTCCTGTATTGGTGGCAGTGTCACAGGTCTGAACCAGAAGAAGGTGTCTCCTCTCTTCCTTTCACCCTTTGTTCTTCTGCCAGTGTTTGTTTCTGATACTGAATACTATTAGAAAGTCATCACCCAGGCAGCAAAGAAATGCCCTGTGCAGGTTTCCAGTTCCAGAAAGACAGAGCTGAGCATAGAAACGCCAGTGCGGAAACAGAGAACTACAGGCAAATAACCAAGGGGAAAAGAGACCAGGAGGACCTCAGGTGAGGCAGGCCAACAGGCGGCAAGGAAGGTAGAACAGATGCAAGAAGGGAGGGCAGGGGAAGAACAAGCCAGAGATTACACACATCTACAATATCATAGTGCTTAGTTTTGAAGATTCTTTGCAGGGTTTTTTGGTTTTTTTTTTTTTTTTTTTGCAGTTTTTACAGTAACAATAATTTTTTGTTTTATTAAGAAAAAAAAGAAATACATTGAATTTTGATTAGTCCACAACCTTTCTATAAGGTGATATAGTTTTCAGTTTTAGCTTTGTCCCAAAGTCTATAATGCTAAGTAGTTGACTTATACCATTAGCCACTTAATTTCTTGCTATAACCCATACCGATATGAGAGTCTTTATAATTTTTGAGTGTAAGTGTAATGCCTTTCATTTACCATCTGGTTCTTTAAAAAGATACCATTTTGACAGAACGTGTAGCATTAAGGAAGGATATGTCTTTGGTGAAGGATGTTTCAGTGTTCCTAAGTACAAACTGTATGTAGTAGAGGATCAACACTGAATTGCTTTGTAGTAAATAAAATAGAACTGAGACTACAAACATTCCTATACCCATGTTCAGTACTGACTCTGGATAAGACGATTTCAAGAATATTTGTTACTTTAATATGCAATATATTAAATGTCTCTCCATTTATACATAGATGAAGCCTCATAATTGCAATATAAATTTTTATGTAGCAATTATTTATTCAAAGTCTCAAATTATATATATGTGTATATATGTGATTTGTGTATATACACACACATATTGGATACAAATCTATTATTTGATTTTTAAGAAAATTTTATACATCTATTATTTAATTACAAGAAAGCTTTGGATGATTATACTTTTGTGTATGGCTCAAAATGCCCAAAAGTCTGTAAGCATATAGTTATTTGAATTACTTTCTATTCTATTACTTGAAATCATGTTATTTGTATTTATGTTAATTTTTTCAAAGAAGCAAGAAAATTGAAAATATATATATGTATTTTGCTGCTTGATATTAATATTCTAACATTTCTCCTAAAACTTGCTCTATAAAATAAATGGAAAAATACTGTTATAACAAACATCTCAGAATGTATCATTAACTGTTAAAGTGTATACTTATCCTCCAAGTCTTATTTTATTTTATTTTATTTTTTTTAGTTTTGGTTACATGAAATAGAAATCTTGAACAGCTGTTTTTAAGTTTTAAACAGTTTATTTATGGTTAGTATTCAGAGTTCTTGGGGAAAATATTTTATTTAGTTGAGATAATGTAGTGGTGATTAGTTCTCAAAATGATATTTCAATGAATTCCTGAGATGAACTTGGAAATATAAAAAAATTTGAGAAGTTTTAAAATTTTTAAATTTATTCAAATATGAATCAAAAAGCTATATAAAAATTTATTTTAAATCTAATTTTCATAGAGATAAAATTAATGATTTATTTTGGTATATTTGCTTATTTTATATTGATGGAATTTTTAAATTTTATACCACACTTTCTAAAAGCTCTCTGAATTACACAAATTATGTTTATAAGTAAAGCTTATACAATTTTTAGTGTAATCTAAACCAATGCTAAGAACTAATTTTTTGAAAGCTTAAGCTTTTCAGGGGTCTTAAGAAAATAGAGGCAGCAGCTTGGGAAACAGAGACAAATCAATGACTATATTACTTTTGTATCTCATTGATTAAAAAGATGCCCATAGGGAGAAATGGAAAAAAAAACCACTGAAAATAATAAAAAAAAATCTTTCTCATTAAATTAAAAGTCACCCAAAAACTTAAAACACCTCTTCTTGCATATAGTTTATTATTTTTAAAAATAGAACTCGCTATGCAAAGTAACTTTACTCCATTGAGCCTATTCGTTTCAGTAATGCTGTATTTATCACAAACAAGTTGAGACAGCATCTCTTTCTGCCCTAACACCAGTGCCATTTTGTAATTATAATAGTAATCAACTCCTGTAAATTCTGTTTACATATTTGTTTTACAGATATTTCCTTAGGATTTTCCTTAAAATAAATAATAATTAAGTGGCAAATTATGCTTATATTGCTTATAATAAGTGGCAAAAATATTATCTGCATTTGCCAATAAAGAAATTGAGACTTAGGTTAACTATAACTTGCCCAGTTGAATTCTGTTGGAAAGTGGTTGGGCAGGGTTTTGAATCCAATTACTTTTTCTCCAGGGTTGAAACTTCTCCATATTCATGATGGCCATAAAGGGTCATACATTTTTATTATATATTTAAGATATATTGTGCTTTTTTAGAATTTATCAATTATTAGCACACTCTTGTGGCTTTGAAATCATACTAATAATATATAGAACCTGGCCCATATATAGCTACTTATTATTTGTAATGCCTAGCAGGTAAAAACAGATATTGGCTTTTTATTTGTTGCTGTCACAGTTACGTCAAAATATATTTGTTCACATACAGGGGTCAAAATTTAATGAAATTTGGATAAGAGGATATTGGTGATTTTATTTATTTTTTGTTAATTTTTAAAGTTAAATAAAATAAAAACAGATGCAGCAAGCATGTTGCCTTTATTATCTAGTATAAAATTTTTTTAAATTATCATATATTCAGTAATCAGCTTAGAAACAAGGATAGAGAATCAAGTATTTTTGTTCAAGCTAAAAAAATTTGCAGTATTCTAAGATATTAGTTTATTTCATTACTATTGTGCACACACACACACATATATACTGTACAATCTGGTCTGGTAAGTAATGTTCCATTTTATTGTGACATATGGCAGGCTGAAAGAAAATCTATTCTGTTTTCGTATTGTCTGGTCATATTCAGCTGAACTCAAAGCAAATCTCCTTTGAGCAGTTTAGTTGCTTTGTTGCTGCTGTCTGCTTGAAGTTTCCACAGCCTGCTGCTTGGTGGTCAAAGGCAATAACCTGAGCTGGAGCTATACTGCCTCATTGCTCACATGGACCTCTAAACAGGAGGGTTCATCTTTCTCCATGTGGGTTCTTGGAACCCCACTCCCAATGACTGCAACCTGCTGACGACTGAGTGAATTTACACCAAATGCTGACATACTGGGAAATATAACTAGATCTCGGAGGCAATATCTGTGGACCTATAAAGGAAACACATGAGGTTGAAACTCAAAGTGCTTGAACTTACCCACAGTGCTGGGCATTTACAAGACTCATGGATTATAATGCTCAACAATATAATCTTGAGAGCTTACTATCAGTGCAGGCAAAACAGTCCATGTCTACATCGGCACTGTGGAAATATAGAACAAAACCTGCTGATTTCCATGAGATTTTTTTTAGATCATTACAAAGACTGTTTAGGGACAGGTGATTTTATAATCATTCATTCCCCAGTGCTATTTAAAGTAAATCTTGCCTTCTCTCTGTATTTAATTAGTACATAGAAAAATAGCTGAAAACTAGGATTGTTATTTTCTTAAAGAAAGATGGATACAGAATTATCGATCTTCCCATGAATGTGAAAAATGTCAAATAACCCTGAGATGCATGGCAAGTTTGAGATATGCATGGTGTAGTACACAATTTTTCTTTAAGTATGAGTAATTCAGTCTCTGAAAGAAAAATATGATTGGCTTATTTAGTTTCATATTGAATGAAAACAGCACTAATAAACTGGGATATGTGATTTACTGTGGACCATTATAATACTATGTAAGTACAGAAATTCTCATTTAAAGAATCTGCACCTTGGCAGAAACTAAATATTATTATTATTATTATTATTATTATTATTATTATTGACAAAATTAGAGTTTATACACTTCTGTGGGGTGGACTTATTTTTATGGATGTCAATGAAACAAAACTTTTAGAATATTTATGATAAGCCTAGAGACCACTATGGGGTTATTTGATAATATTTGTGTATTAATCACATTGCTTTATTCCTCTGCTTGTGATCTTTTATCTCTACATTTTATTTGTCTGAGAAGATCTCAGCTTCATACCTTTTCACAATGTATGTAGAATATACTTGTCACAAAGTGCTGTTCATTCTGACTCCTTTTATTTCTCATAGTTCAGATATAAGAGTCCACAGTGAAATTCATTCATAGTTTCATTACTGTATTTGGGACTGTTAAGATGTACAGGTCCTGCAGTACTTTTTAAAGGCAACTTTCACAGTAAGCCCAAACATTTTTGAACAAGTTATCTTATTGAAACTTTGGGTAGGTATTACAAATTCCGAGAAATTTGCTTACAGATCTTGTTGTGGCTTGAAAAAAATAAATGCCACACTCAGATTTTTCTTTTGCTATTTTTTTCCTTTAAAAAAGGAGAAAGAAAGAAACATATTAAATGTATGGCGAGGATTAAGGGGTTTTCAGGACCATAAAAAGGAAGTAATAAAGTTTACTGTTACACTGGGTAGCATGAACTAAAGGAGCATATCAATTCAGTCAAGTTCGGTTAGTGTGTTTTGACAGATTTAATATTTCAGGTCAATATATTGGACCGTGAGATCTAAGTATCCATCTAAAAGTTGTAAGGCAGCCAAAAGTTATATCAACTTTGGTGGTGATATTTCATTCTTATTTGAGCTGAACAATTACAGGACACCAAAGATAAATTACTAAGAATTTTTATATTAAACTGTTCTCTGTTTGGCCATATGGCATGGACTTTTGATTTGTGTAGTATGGTTTCTTTTCTCAGGAATCCTACAAAAGAGTGTCGATGAGCCTGATGGAATGTGAAGGTAATATAATGCAACAAATCTAACCTGGCAGTGATCGGGAAGGTCTAGAGTCTTTTGAGCATAAAATGTTGAAGTAGATGTCCATAGAAGCAGGTATTTAAAACTTTTGTCACCTTTCTAGTAAGATGAACTAGAATAGGAACCTGCACTGTATCATGTATATTGAATCAGTTTTCTGCTATTAAGTGCCCATACATTTTTTACTTCATTTAGATAAAACTATAATCTTTGAAAAATATTTATTTTTTAGTTTTAAGTGGACACAATATCTTTATTTTACATTTATGTGGTGCTGAGGATTGAACCCAGTGCCTCGTGCATGTTAGGCGAGCGATCTATCACTGAGCCACAAGCCCAGCCCCAAGATAAGAGTGTAATTAAGTTTAAATCAATTGAGTCAGTGTCTCTCAAGTGCTGAACATGATATCTGATACATGGAAATGCAAATATTTATCTACAACTTTATCTTGGTTGTAGCAACTGAACTGCCGTTAGAATATTTCACAAGAGAAGAAACTGTTACTTAAACTCACAGATCAAGTACTTTCCCCTAGGTTGTATTGCTAATAACTATTAATGTAAACACATGTTGTGGCAGCTATTTATAATTCTAAATAATTGTATGGGACAACATTTCTAATTACATAAGCATTTTTTATGTGCTGTCCTTGTGAAGTAGTGGCAAGAAATATTATACATGTTTGAGAATGTTTAGAACTTGGATTTATAATTTATTTATTTTTTCTTTGTGGATAATGTGATGTCAGGATTAGTTTTTGAATGATCCTGTGGCCGTAAATTTATAATGAAGATATATGTACACTAATGTGATCATCTATCAAGTAGTAGTTTATGCTGATGCGTATCAGATTGTGTGCAAGCATGGCTAACACATGATTTGTTTTCTATCATGCAGCACATTGACAGAATCATCTGGAAAAAAATAAATTCAGGGTCTAAAAATTTGGTTAGAAGAGAGAGGGTACGTTACAGTACATGACAGATTGGCAGTTTGCTTCAAGCAGGAGATTGATTGACCTATAGATTTTACTCAAAACGTTAATGTGCAATGCTGCAGGCATGGAGAAGCATTAAGTTATCAAGATGGATAGGCTGGGACTACTTATTTTCCTTGGTTCTACTTTCTCCAAGATAAATGTAGTAGTGGAGAGGCAAAGAACAATGGGCATTGAACAGTTGAAGGAAGTTGAATTTGTCAGATCTTAGCTAACAGAACATAAAGGCCAACTTTTAAAACTCCTTTTTTTCTGCACTAGAAAATGTAATCTGTGCTAAATATATTATTTCTTTTTCTTATATCATCCATAATTTCTCAACTGTTTTGACCATGATTATTTCTCCATTACTCCTCAGTTACTATTTGATTGATTCTCCCTTGTAGTTTATACAAGCAAGTTCATAAAAATAATTTTCTGTTACTTGGGTACCAATTCAACAGTCAGTAAACTCCACCTAGCCTTAGGGTTATACTGAGGATATCTTAGTAGATTTAATTTTAATGCATTTATAAATGTATTAACTAAGCTGTTGAATTAAACATGCACATAGCAGTCCCTTTTATACTAGTGAGTGGCTATAATTCAGTACTTATCAGAGAATAGATCAATGTCATGTTTTCTTAACAAACAGCTTAGTCTTCTCTATCATCATCCATCATCACAGTAATAGTGCATATCCCAAAACACCACACCAAGAGGCTTAAAATGGCCCATTCAAAATGTTGCATATGTGTGTATGGATAACCTGGAATTTCCTTCCCCTTTTATTTGAGGTCACGAATATATGAGTAGTAATCTGGGGAAAGATAAGTGGTTATGCTAAACCTGGACTTTCCCAGATGGTTTGTGGTCAGTTGGGTGTCATCTAGTCATGTGTTTTCTCAGTTTGGGTAGTCAGTCTCTCGTTGTTCAACAGACCAGCTAGGTCTTTTTTACGTGGTGAAAACAAGAGATCCCAGGGGAAAGAGTAGAAGCAAGTGAGGTTTCAGGAGTCTTATCTCAATCACCCTCACATTATCATTGTTGCCACTTTCTGTAGGCTCAAACAATTCACAAACCTCACCCTGATTCAAGGGAACAGAAATAGACTCCACCTTTTGATGGAAGAAGCATAGATACAACATCGCAAGGACATAGTTATAGAGAAAAGGGGAGAACCCAGGCAAATTTTGTATTCAATCTACCATACTGACTCATTTGGCCAGAAATATCTTCATTTAAAAGTAGTATTAGTGGAAATACTTGCCTTATTCTAATTCTCTAAGTAAAACACTTTAAACATTTTACTATTATAGAAAATATTTGATAAAGACTTTTAGGAAAATACTTTTATCACAGCAACATAGTTTCTATTTATTTCTCATAGGCTAAGGGTTTTTGTAAGTATGAGTAAGTATGGAATACTATCAAATAAATCATTTTTCTACATCTATTTTTCTGATCATAAGACTGTTTGATTCTTTGTGTTGAGTTAAACTTTAAATTTTCAAATATTAAATTGCTGTCATCTTCTGCATTAGTTTGCTATTGTTGACAAAAGGTTAGCAGCTGAAACAACACAAGCATATTACTTTATAATTCTACAGGGCACAAGTCCAGCACAGGTCTTAGAGGGCTAAAATTAAGGAGAAGGCAATATGCATTTCATTCTGAATGCTCTGTGTGAGGGGGTCTGATTGCTTCTCATTCTGATTATTAAAAAATTTAAATGTTCTTGCAGTAACAGGATTAGGATTAAAATTCCTTTTTTTTTTTTTTTTGAGGTGGTCTGTGTTGATAGCTATTCCCATCTTCTGCAGGCCACAAGCACTTCTTGGCTCCTGGCCTTTTTCTTCTATTTTAATGCCATGTATGATAAGTTGAATTCCTTTCAATTCAAATTTCTCTCTGACCCAGTCTGGAAGAGTTTTTGCTTTTAAAAAATCTATGGAATTAGATTTGACAAAACCCAGATAATCCAGGATAATCTCCTCACATCAATCAAGCCTGCAAAGAGCCTTTTGTCACTTAACAGATAATAGTCACAGGTTTTTGAGTGCTAGGGTGTGTACAGGTTTTGAGAACCATTGTTCTTCCTACCTCATCTTCCTAGAACAAATTAATTTGCTCCTAGCATAGAGTTTTGCTAATATGTTTCTTTGGGATTTTGAATGTTGGATTAATAGAAGGAATTGGTGGACATTTCCTACCTTCTTCTAAAGAGTTTTATTTTCCATCACTTTAAAAAGTACCTAAGTTAGGCACAGTTATTATTATTGCTATAATCTTAGCAATCTGGGAAGCTGGAGCAGGAGGAGCTCAAGTTTGAAGCCAGTCTGGGCAATTTGGCATACATAGATAAACAGATATAGATAGATAGATAGATAGATAGATAGATAGATAGATAGATAGATATGCCTGATTTTGATTAAAAGCTACACATCCCTTAAAAAACTATAGTACTCATACACTGCTGGTGGGACTGCAAATTGTTGTAACCACTCTGAAAAGCAGTATGGAGATTTCTCAGAAAACTTGGAATGCAACCACCATTTTACCTATTTATCCCATTCCTAGGTATATACCCAAGGGACTTAAAATCTCAATACTAAAGTGACGCAGCTACAGCCACATCAATGTTTATAACAGCTCAGTTCACAATAGCTAAGATATGGAACTAACCTAGATGTTCTTCAACAGATGAATGGATGAAGAAAATGTGATATATATATATATATATATATATATATATATATATATATATATATATACACACACACACACACACACACACACACACACACACACAATGAAATATTACTCCTCAGACATAAAGAAGAATGAAATTATGACAGTTGCTGGTAAATGGATGAAACTGGAGACTATCATGCTAAGTGAAATAAGCCAGTTTCAAAAAAAACAAAGGCTGGATGTTCTCTCTGATATGTGGATGCTAACACACAATAAGGGAGTTTGGAGGGATTAGACAAAAAGGGAATGAAGGTAAGGCAGTGGGGATGGAATAGGAAAGACAGTAAAAACATTCAGACATAACTTATGTATGTTCGTATATGAATACATGAGCAGTGAAACTCCACAGTATGAATAGACACAAAAATGGGGTCCTAATTAGAATAAGTTATACTTCAAGCATGTATAATGTGTCAAAATACATTCTACTGTCATGTATACCTAAAAAGAACAAGTGAATAAATAATTAAAAACTATAGTTCTAATATTATTTTCTTGATGATGTGATTAGTTTGCTCTTTCCTAAAGAAATAAAAAGATAAAGTAAATGAATATGTGCTAAGATTCTAATGTAGTTTTAAATTTATTTAATTAGAATTGGCTTGGACTTAATTAATATGGATCTATGGATAGCTCCATCAGTATTGCAAACCTATTGGAATTATATGGAAATTATTTTATGTCTATTCACTTTTAACTACATGGGTCTTTGGAGAAAAGTTTAATTTCTACTAGAGACACTAAATATTCACCAGTAGAAAAGTTTCAGAACAATCTTTATGTAGGTTGATCACCCAGTTTTATTGTGGAAATTTTGAATGCAGACTTGACTAAGTAATAAAGATAATAAAAATTGATTACCTTTTGTAGATATCTCTTTTTAAGCAAATTTATTTTATTTGATGCATATGTTTAACTATCCTACATACTAATTCTTGGAGTTTCTTCTGCAGGAGTGGAAAAAAGAAAATTAATTCAGTCAGAATAAATTGTATGATGTGAGAAAATGATCATACAGAGAACTGGGGAGAAGGAGCAAAGCCTCACTAACACCTGAATTCCTTTCAGGTGCATAAAATACCAATTTATTATACTTGCTTTTACCCTCTCTCTGTTACTTTTTTCCTTTAAGCACTAGAACATATTCTAGTTTATTAAAAATGTTTTAGAATAATATTCTATCACTTTAATAAAGGCAGCACTTAAATTAATAAATAGTAGAATCTAATTTGGTGCAACTATTTAAAAAAATGCATAAGTTTCACTTCTAATCTTAATTTCGATTGCCTGGTGCCAATTGAAAAACTTTAAAGTAAAAATGCTGATATGAGACTATTAGTTAAAAATAGGATCACTCCCATAGTTGCATATTTTTAAGAATTGTAATAGATGAGACAGATGCTAGAGGATGGTGAGAAAGTAATTGTTATAGTAAAACTTCCACCATACAACCTACTTGTTTGCATAAATAATGGAGAGAAATTAAAATTTAGTGTGATATTCAAATGTTCCTTTAATGGAACTATACATCATAATTACTTAAGATTGTTATATGGCATGTGTCATCATTATGTTAATAATTCATAAGTGTGGAAATCTTACATTCCTATAAAAGAAGCATATTTTAAAAATATTTTGTCTGTTTTATAGTTACCTGTACACTAAACTGAAACAGGTGTTTGAACATTTGTGGTAATACCTACCTGATTCAGAATGATAAATATATTTACTGCTTAAATGTTTTATTGCCCTTTGGGAGCAAAGGATAATGATCTCAAACCTGGAAAATATGGCAGGTTAATTGGCCACCAAAATTTTTGTTTTAATCTGTTGCTAGCCCAAATCTCCTATAATTCTTAACTTTAATAGCAAATGCTAGTACTGGAAAATAATGTGTTAATATACATATATAACTTAAATCACTGCTTTTAAAACTAAGTAATGAGTCTTGCAAGTTATTTTCTTTATAGTCCAGATTTGAAGGATTTTGTTTTTCTCGTAAGTAAAAGTAGCAACCCAAAAACAAAAATATATAATCATTCTGAAATGATAAACTAAATAGGAAATCTTTTACTTTTCAATATTCAAGCCAAAGGGCTTTCTCCTCTGTAATAACAGATAAGAATGCAGAGATAGTCACTGGGAATATAGTAATTCCATGTCTGTTTTCTCACTCTGCAATGTGGAGCTGGAAGAAACCTGGATGGAAGAAACAATTTCTTCAAATGACAAGACATAAGCCCTTACGAGCTTTGTTCCATTTCTTTTCTTGAGATCTACTTGGAAATATGCTTTACTGGGCTGTTAAATTCCATGTGGCTGACTAGGTAACAAATAGAAAAGACAGAAGATGAGGGCCACAGGGGTTTGCAGTTGTCAGCATGGTGATAAGCCAGCACTTTATCATCAGAAACTAAAGAGTACTTAAATGATACTGGCTGCAGTTGTGGTCATAATTTATTGGCCTCAAGCGACTCTGTGAGTATGTGTGCCTACCTTTCCTAATCTCAGTTTCTGTTCCATTGGAGTCTTCATTCTACAACCCTAATGATCCTCTTGCACACATTCTTTATTTCTCTAATATCAAAAGACTCAGAAAGATCACATGGCAGGAAATATGAGAAAAACAAATACTGCAAAAGAAGGTTGGAATGTTTGTATAAATAAAATGCCACCAAAATGACTATCCAATAGAAAAATTGAAGTTTAGTAGGCCTGAAGCAGAAATATAAGAATGAGGCTTTCAAATAATAATTTGCTCTTAGGTTGCAACATGAATGAGTTAAAAAGGGTCATCTGAAAACATTTTATTTATTTGTAAAGTGCATTTCTAAAAGGAATTGATTTTGAAATCCATATGTAGCGGGTCAGGCAAAGTTTAAAAGAATTAAATTGTCTGAAAATATGTTTTTTAAAAAATTCTTTTTTTAACCATGTAAGATAATAGAAGTTTGAAAGAGTTGACTTTATTTTTCCCCCCAAACCTTTTTGCTGCCAGTGAAGGAGGAGGTTTCTGGAAAACAACTGTGAAGGGAATTCTAGTAAGATAATTTGTCTATGAACAGAGTATGTCTGTAATTACTTTGTTCCAGAATGTTGGTCCTTCTGCAAAACTTAGGAAACTCAAGTAATGACTTTTACTTCTTTCTGGTTAATTTATGCCACAAAGAATAAAGCACCACCTGTATTACTTCACATCATACACCTGAAACCCCGGCCAACAAAGAAAAACCCTCAGTGAGATTCTAGACATTGCTGCACCTCCACTTGCCACTCCATTTGCTAGTGGTTCTTGTGATCTCCTCTAATCACTGGCTGCGACCTCCCCCAAGGATGATGGCAACTCCAGGAAAGAGTGGTATACGGCGAAGGACTCCTGTGAGCTGTCAGCGAGTAACCATCCAGCCAGCAACTGGGTCATGAGTAATCAGTTCCTGACTGGGCTTTGAGTTATGGTCCATGGTGTTTTGGATGTGGATCCTGAATCACAATATCCATCTGTGCATTATCATATCATCCATTGTAGATGAGGGTGTGCATACACAGTCAAGAAAAAAAAATGACATTCATTTCTGACACTGACCATTTTTCAGTATAGTTTTTATGATGTCATCAGATAGTTTCTTAGCACATGAACTTCTTGAGGGGACATAAATTATAGTAGAGTGCTTGCTTTTTACGTCTGTTTATTTGTTTTTTAAAATCAGGTAGACATCTGATTTAAAATTTTTAAATCAGGTAGAATAGACCATGAAGAAATGTTTGCAAAATGATTGTCTGACTGCCTGAATAAATGAAAATAGAGATTTGTCATTGGGTGCCTTATTATAAACTGCACTGTAGATTTTTAAAAACTATTTGGCCTCCATCTTTCCCTCTCCCTTCCTTCCTCCTTCTTCTTTTATCTCTTCATTTTATTTTCTTCCTGTTTCCATCTTTTCACCACTTTCCTATTTCTTTTCTCACTATGTCTTTAATATTAGATATACAGTTATGTTACACAATATATTTACTTTCAGATTCTTAGTTGAATTTATTTCAAACTGCATTTTGGAGGTATTCATTGCAGAATTCCAACAAACTAGAAAACTTAAAAAACATGAGACTATTCAAGTATGGGTAAATAATAGTGGTTTTAAATTTTAAAAGATTACTTTTTGATTATTTGAGTATGGAAAGGAAAGCTAGTAAATTTATAGTATAGACCCTCACTTGAGAGTTGTTTATGTCATATTGACATGGACCCTGATATAACACAAAGGTAAGGGCATGTGCTATTTTTTCCTGGAAAACTATAATTCCACTCTAATCATTAAAAAATAAATCAATTTACTTAGATTGAGTATTGCACTATAGTAAGTGTGGTAAGAAATTTTCAAAATTTTCTTCATTGACCCTCCCTGAAAGGTTTGTGAGAAAATAAATAAAGGGAAAAATTAAACACACACACACATACATATATGTAAATGTAAAGAAAACAAATATACAAAAGACTAATAAACAGTTGAAGATCAGAAGAAAATAAGGGAATATGAGGGCTGGGGATATAGCTCAGTTGATAGGGTACTTGCCTTGCATGCATAAGGCCCTGGGTTCAATCCCCAACACTACCAAAAAAAAAACAAAACAAAAAAAAAAAAACAAGGAACATGATGGCTGAATATAGTGGAATGTCCAGGACTGGATTCTGAAACATCCAAAAGACATTAGTGGAAAAAACATTAACATCACAATAAGGGATGTAATTTTGTTAATTTAGTTACTGGTAGAGTAATGCTAATCTTTAGTCTTGAACAGTGTACCATGGTCATATAAAATGGTAACACTGGAGAACTACTTCCATATAAGAACTTCACTACTTTATTACATCAATGTTGACTTAGCTAAAGAGGAAATAATTAGTTAAATTTTTTTTTCTCCAAAATTATTGACATGTGCCTGTCAGGGTTCAATTAGAGAAACAGAACTAAAGGACACTGACAGATTTATTGCAGGAAACTAGATAAAGCTATGATCAGGACTAGTTAAGCAGTCTCTGCAAGGCTATTCCCTGCCCCATATGGCTGGAGCACAAATCTTCAGTCAGTCAGAAGGTGAGCACAGGGGAGGAACCTCACAACGCCAGCAGGGATCCCAACAGTTTGAGATGGAAATCTGGGAGGACAAACTGTGATGCTCCTCAATCTTGTTGCCTCTTCCTCATGGAGCTGAACATATGTGCTTCTAGTCTAGGAGTACAAGGAAATCATGATCTAGGGGAAGGGGGAGAGGTTTTCAGGACCAGCTGCTAACTTGAGCTTAGCAGAGCAGCTTCAAGGTATTTATGCTACAAAATGGGTTCTACCTCTTTTCTATTTTCCTGGGCAAGATTATTGTACCTTAGGCAACAGACTGTTTTCTTGAATTCTGTGTTGCCTCCCCTGGAACCTTGTATCACAGAGCAAATGGTTAGTTTCTTTAATATGCTGCATTTGAATCTAAATGTATGCACCGTTTTCTAGCTTTAATCTCAAAAAATACGATAATGTAAGTCAGTTAATTACTGTAGCACATTTGTATTTTGTTTTCTATTAGATAGAATAAAGATGTTAATAGAGCCCTTGATATTCCTACTCATTTCATTAAATATGAAATGTATATTTATAAACATAAATATCTAACATAATGTGTTGAATATTTATGCAATACTTTGCTGCCAAAGTCCATATGTGTATATCCATGGATTTTGAGATAATTTTCTGAGTTGATGGATTTATTCATATAACACAAGAACTCTCTGCATCATCAACCTTTTTACTATGAATAACTTTTAGCTATTAAGCATGAGGAATTAACTCTCAGATGAATTTTGAGCACAAAGAAATGCTGGTAGTCTTTAAGATGTATTGTGAAATACTATGATGATATGCTATTAAATGTATTCCAAATTATATATGTTTTTAAATTGCCTATAGAAATAAAATAGTGCATTTTTTCCTTTATTTTTAATCATGAAACTTGCCCCAGGTTTCCAGAAATGCAGCTGTCAGCATTCCTTGGTGAAGGCAGAGGAGTGCTGTCAGCCATCTTCCTTCCCTATCGTGTGGGTGATGTTTTATTATCAATGAACACAGATATGAAAATGGAACCCTGATCCTACCTTACTCATACAGGTCTCCAGATGCCTCTCTGTTCTTTGGAGATTCTCTGTTAAAGAAATCAGGCTCACAAACATAATTCACAAATTATACATATTACAAAATAAAATACTTATGATAGATGGCTACTAAGGAAATGATGACAGAATAGAGAACAAGTAAAGAGAAAATTTTAAAAAGACTGATGTTTCAGTAACTTTACAAAGATCAGATGAAATCTAGGTAGCTGAACTCCAAATGCATATCTGCTATTCTTAGGTTATTTCCAAAAGTATATCATTAGCTCATGTTACAGAAAGATCTTTTGCATATATTGACTTCTAAACCATACATAAAAAATCTCAGGATGTTTTATTGTGATTTTTGTGTAAGGATGCAGAAGATATCATTTTAGGCATAAAGTGACAAAGAGAAGAATGGCAGCTCTAACAGTTATGAAATCATTAAACTCAGAGTACATAAATAGGTTTTGCTTTGTTTCTAAAGCAAAGGAAACTGCATACAGTTTTTCACAAATACTCTATTGATATATTTCAGCAAAAATAATTTTTACATAGCAGATGAATAGAATAGATCTGAATAAAACCCTAAAATTTTTATAAAAATATATGTATATCTGTATCCTTATGCACATTATAGTCAATTGATATTAAATATAAATGATGTATCATTCCAGCTTTAAAGACAGGCATGGATTCTAAAGATAAACAATGAGGCTTCTCTGTTTTTTATTTACCAGACACTAGTGGAAAACACATGTAAATAGCCAATTGTAAATTTGATTTTAATGTTATCTCTGAAATACAGCAGTGAATGCATGGATCATGCTACAGCTATTTGTTTAACCACCTACACACACACACACACACACACACACAAACACACAAAAAACTTAAATACTACTATTCATGTATATATGTTTTGCAACATAAACTAATATTGACAATATATAGACTCTTCCAGTCTAGAATCATTATAACTAAAATATTCTCCAACTATTAATTAGAGAATAGATACAAAATATTAAAAAAATAACTCTTGTATATCAGGATGTTCATGTTTATTGTATCTATAACTGCTTGACATCCTTTAGTAACTAAGTGGTTCCATTAATTACTGTACATTTATTAACCTAATTCTTTATTGCCTAAAATAACTAACTTTGTACTTAGTAAAATATAATACCAATGTAAACTCAGACAAATATTTGAATTGATCCTGTTATCTTCTCTGTACGTGATCTGGGTAGGACTATCTAGTGCACTGCTCCCTCCTACACTGCCTCAAATCCCTCATCAAGTCCACCGAACTGTCCCCCTTCTGCACCCCCACCCAAATCTAGCCAAATATTATCTTCCAGAGTGACTCTTCTAGCCATTGTACACTGAGTCCTAACTCAACCCGGTCATTATTCTATTATATCCTTTTTATAATTTTTTTAATTGAAGCTGTTAGCACAATCTGAATTTTTTAATATTTACTAATTTATCCTATCTCTTCTCACTGGCTTCAAAATTTCATAAGGGTGAGTTCCTTACCTGTTTGTCCCACTTCATTACTAGTTTCTAGTTCAGTGCCTGGTGAACAATGAGCCATGAATATTTATTGACTAGAAGAGCAAACAGAAGGAAAAAAAATATAGGGCTGGGGCTATAGCTCTCAGTGATGGAGTGCTTGCTGAGTATGTGTGAGCCCTGGATTCCATCTCCAGTACTGAAAAAAAAAAAAAAAAAAAAAAGGAAAAACAAAACAAAACTTTACCTTAAATGGGAAAAAGCAGAATTTTCCTCCCCATCAAATCCATGTTCCCCAATTTCAGGTTAATATCATTACAATATGTTTTTTATTATAGCAGTACTTTAATTAAAATAAAAATTTTAATTAGAAAAAAATTAAACTATTATATAAGGCTTTTCAAAATCTAAGTCTTAATATCCATCCTCATTTTGTCTTGGGCTAGGTTTCCTTAAAGTTATGCTTTTAACCAAATGAATTTCTGCATTTTCTGTTTCCCATAGTTCTTCCTCATAGCAAATACCTTACTATGTAAAACAAAATCAGTCTTAATTCTGGGAGACTTATCTCCAGAGAGAAGACCTATGTAGTAAATGGTATCTAGAAGTTTCTCTTCTATCAATATAAAGCCTAGAATTTTCCCCAAATGGAAAAATATGGAGTGAAAAATAATGTCACTAATTTTAAGCTCAAAATACCTGGAGATATTATCATAATATAAAATCAAAATTTTATAATTCCATCTGAAAATGTGCCCTGGTAATCTGGTTCCCTGGTCCATGCCCATGCTCAGTAACTCTGCTGCTCTCTGAACTTTCCTGGACTTCCTCTCCACAGCAATTTTTATCTGCTCTTCAGTCTTAAAGTTTTATTGCTTCTAACAATTGTTTAGACAATTTAATTCCCTCTAAATGCCTTGTAGGAATATCCTCTTGTTTTGTATAATCTAAGTCAGACCTTGGACATAATAAATGCTCAATAATTTCGGGTTAATTGGATGAATTCCATGTCACAATGAGGAATGCCAATTCAATTTTGTAACCTGTCTTTACAAGACAGATACTGATCCCATTAACAGAATTGCTTATGTGGCAATTAGCATCATTAAGATAAATTAAATTAATGGATCAGATGTCTTTGGAATTCTGGCTTTAGTGATTAGAAATTTTTTGCCAAATAAACAATACTCATCAAATTAATACATATGTTTTCATTTGAGCACAACCCGCATTTATAAAAAAAGATCATATCAATCTAAGTTATAATAGAAATTATTCTGTTATATTTCCTTAAATAAAAGCTTCTATAAATTAACTTTAAATAGCACTATTTTAGAGATAAAATAATCTGCTTATGTTAATGTGCTATGAGTTTTTATTGGTTTATTTGCTACTTTCACTTGTTAAATACCTACTGGGATTAAACTAGTATAAAAATACAGATACACAGTATCAAGATGCATATAAATATTACCTTCTGTTTTAAAAAATTAAGATTTTTTAGGAGCTTCGTGTCATGAATAAAGAGCAAAGCTTATCTTGACTTATTGATGGAGATTCATGGTTTCTGTATACCATAAAAGTTATAAATAACAAACAACAACAAAAAACTTTCTCCCATTACTTTCCAAACATGCTATGTAGCAACTTCTTTTGTTTTCCACATAACATTTTGAACAGTTTCCTTAAATATTAGGTAACATTTTTCAGTAAGAGGAAATCTAATTTTGCCTAACATTTAATCATTCAAAACCCATTCCTAAACAAATAAAACCGTATATATTATATCTTTCTCCCAATTTCAGTTCTGATCGTGGTGCCAGAGTTCCTCTTGAGACAATGAAGAAGGATGTGTTCCTTGCTGATTGAGTTTCTCTTTCATTCTGCCCAGGATCATTTAGATCCTCTTGGAAGGATTTGTTCCAAAGGAAGAAGGACAAATATCAATATCAAACTGTGCACTTTCTTTTCATATTCCTTTCTTAGCAAGTGTAGCTGAAGCTCACGCTCTATTTTGGGGGGACACACATGTAACTATTAGATCTTTCACAAATTGCACTTGTTCATTGTCCATTAAGAGCAGAGCAGCGCTTGTTTCTCTGTTCCGCTGTCCACGACACAGAATTCAGCGGCTTTCTTGATATTTCTCTTCACATGTTGGCTGTCCTCAGTGGTTCACATCATAACAAGCAACCTGTAAGGTAGGTGTTTCACATGTTTCTATTAGCTCCACCCAGGAATAAAGCCCTTTGCCTTCCCACATCCTCTCTTAGGTTCTTTGTTTTAACTATTATATTCTTTACAACTAAATTATTTTATTATTTCCTTATTTTTTGCTTTCATTTTACTAAGACTATCTCATTATCTTTAGTATGTTAATTAATCTGTTTTACCTTCTTTAGCTTCTCCAATCTCTCCTTCTGATGGCACACCTCCTTTGTTCTTTTTCTTTGAAACTGTTAACTCATCAGATTGGGATTACTTAGACCTATGAGTTTCTGTTTCCATTGAGGATATTGGGAACTGGGTCAACTGGGCACTGTGTCAGCTAATGTGAACATGGTCTTCCGATCAGACCTCTATTTGAGTCAATCCCAATGAACCCAAGATAAGTAGAATCGAATCCTATGGTGAAAATTTACAGATGTGACAACAGTACAATATATCTATCCCAAACCAATGGGAAAAATTCATCTTGAAGCCTTCCCCTCCACATGCAGGGAGAAGCAGACTCAGGACTCCTTAGATTCTTCACTGGCTACGGCTATTCAGAAGGAAAGTACTTTTTCTCAGCCACTAACCAACACAGCTTTTATGATATTCCTGAATACACCTACCCCAGAAGTCTTATTTGCCACAGGTGTAGGATCTGGCACTAATGATTCCATGGTAAGGTAGGGCTAAATGAGAGAGGAATACCGCAGGATCTATTTTACCTTGGAGTGCACCTGTCTGCCTCTGGTCACCAGCTGACAGCACTCCTACTAACAGACATGCTCAGAGAACAAACATTTTCTCCCAGGCTGCTTCTTACTTTGTTTCAGGGTTTGATTCCTCTGGGGTTGGTCTAGGGGAAGATGCCAGCGGTTTTTCCTAGGTCAGTATAAGAAGAACTGGTGTTTCTATAATTTCTACATTATGAGATTTGTTGAGGATTGCTTCCAATTCTTATGAACTATGTCACCTTAAACAAAGTTATCTAACTTTTCACTACAATACAAGGTAATATTTGGAAATAGTGTTTTTTTATGACCTGAACTTGGAGCAGTATATTTTCCTATCATTGACTTTATACTGAATTTCCCTGAAACATCCCTCCATTTTTGCTTTACAAATTTTGTTATTATTTTATTTGATATTTTATTCATTTTAAATATCAATCTGAATTTACATTCTCCTGAGTGTCATATTGTGATCTGAAATTAATATTGGTTTGGATGATGACTTTGTTCTAGTTTTATAAATACTTTCGTGTATATTTCCGTAGTTAATTTTGACTAGTTTTTGTGATATAATCTCTATTAATTTTTTTCCCTTGAGGTCACTTGGAAGATTTATACTATGATTTTTGTACAATGGATTGTGCTTACATATTTAGCTGAACACTTTATTTTTATTTTTCAACTTTCAAAATCAAGCAGATGTTATACATTTCCTTATGGAGAAATTCTGTCCTAAATTTTTATTTCTCAATAAATTATCCTAAAATACATATAAAATCATGTTAACAGAACATTAAGTCAGCCATATACCAGTATTAGGAGATAAAGACCATCAATTTGAGTTACAGAAAAGTGGGGAGAATATATCTGATCCTTGCAAAGCTGAAGGTAAAGCACACAGCTTGCTCATGTGGATGACAGAGGAAGACATCAGGGAAGAGGGGACAGTCTGTGAGGATTATGGAGGTGAAAGCAAAGATAACATCAGTGAGGGTTCATTTCAAAACAAGAACACTTTCCATGAATGGAAATACTGAAAGCAAGATTGAGTTCTAATGGATCAAACATTGTCTCTCAGTGATTAGAAAGAGAAAGCTTAGAAAACGTCTGAGGCCAGATGTGTCATTCTTAGAAAGACATCATTGAATGGAGAAGAAAGCATTTTGAAAGAGAAAAATGTCCTTTGTAGACTTAGAGATAGAATAAAAAGAATGAGGAGGACCATAAAAGAAGCAGGACAAGAGACGGAGAATACACTGGGGAAATGTTGCTTCTCTGTAGCAACAGAAGAATTTGTTCTTAAACAGAAAAATTAAACTTATCATGTCTTTCAAAAGCTCTTCTGTTACTGCCATTATAAAAATACTTTAAATAAACTTAGAATTCAAAATATATACTGACAAAATATATATAAACACAATTGCCTTAAGAAAAAAATGAAAAAAATTTGACATACAAGAAACCTTTTACCAGAAGTACACAAACATGAACATTCACATACACATCCCTAAAATGACAATTCATTAAGCAAATAATAATGAAGAAACAAGTAAATATAGATATGAAAACAAATTCAGATGCAAAAAAATGTAAAACAAGCAAATACATTTTGGGAAAGATACTGAAAAAGAATAAAAGCATATTTTAAAATAAGAATACATTGCAAGCTTTGTATCTGTTTACTGAAAATTGAGGCAGAAATGCAAGGGATTAATGCAAAGATTCAAGAAAATGAAACAGAGAAAGAAGTGAATAATGTGACAAATATATAAAAAAGTATAAAAGGCTGCAATATATAAGTAAATATTATATAGAAATATTATATATAAAATTATATGTAGAAATTATATCATATGTAAATATATTTATTATTTATATATTTATCATATTTTATTATACTACATATATATAAATTGGGTCTTCTAAAGAGTAAAAGGAACTGTAATGTAGAAAATTAATATTCAATATTAGAAAATTCACAATAACTTTTCAGATATAAAAACAAATAGAAAATTCCATTTTGAAAGGTGCTACTTTTGTATGAGAAAAATTGACAAAGACCAACATTGACACATAAAATTTCAATTATTGAATTTGACATACAAGAAAAAAATCCTTTGGGAATTCATGCAAAACATCAAGGACAAGGAACAAAAAAAACTCAAGTTTGTATAATATGTCTTAATAGCATCCTATAAAATATACAACCTTAGATCAACAATTGAAAGAAAAAACCCAAGGATATCTAGTATAATCCAAATATTTTCTTCTAAGATAAACCTTAAAAAATCTAGATTATAGAAAAATTATTTTAATGTGCAATATCTTGGTGAATATTGTATTCCTGAGCTTTTCCAGTAAAATGTATTGTATATGACTTTTTATGCAACAGACTGTATCTTAAACTGCAATGTTTGGAAAAATCATGCAAAAAAGTCAGTGGTGGGTGAAATACACACATATATGTACACACATATATACACACTGTAAAATTAAATAAAGTTAATTTTACACCAGAGAGTTTCTAAATATAGCCAGATGTGGTGGCATACCTCTGTAATCCCAGTGACATGTCAGGCTGAAGCAGAAGGATTACACGTGAGGCCAGCCTCAGCAATTTAGCAAGGCCCTAAACAATTTAGTGAGACACTGTCATAAAATTTAAAAAAAAATAAAAAGGAATTGGGGTATAGCTCAGTGGTAAGTGCCTATGGATTCAACTCCCAATATTCCCCTGGGGCGGGGGGAAACAGGAACATACATGATATATACATACATATATGTATATATATGTATTTATATATATTTGTGTATTTAAATTTATAAATATATACATATTTCCCAAACTTTCAAACCCTTTATTTTCAAAGTATTTATATTATTCCTATCTGCAAAAGAATGAACAAAAATATTTAAACTCTTTACATGAAACAATATAGTATTGATACTGTCCCAATTAAGATTGTATAATAATGGTAAATTACAGGTTAATCTATATAATGATTATCACGACAATGATCCAACTTATCACGACAATGACCCAACACATTCATAAGAAATTGAGCAACATATTAAAAATAGCATAACATAACCAAGTGAAGCTTATTCTAGAAATAAAAATAATAATAATTTAATAGTAGAATCTCAGAGTGGTAGATGAAAGGGTAAAATAAGAAAAAAAAATATGAGATTATGAAAGAGCATTTGACAAAACAACTCATACATCATGATAAAAGCCTAATAGATAATATCAGTCAATGGACATTATTTACTCTGTATCATATATGTTTATGTGTATATACCTAAAACCCAGAATCTTCCTTAAGGAAGAAATGATAAAATAATTCTACATAAGGTTAGAAGAAGTGATGTTTTTCATATCCTCATTTCTGTTTAACATTCTATAACACACTCAAGCAAAATAAAACAGTGAGAGAGACAAGAATTAACTCAATAGACTCAATGGGAAAAAAAAGATACCTCATGAAAAGATTTAGAAATATATAACATTAAAATAAAAAATTCATATATAACAGTGGTTCACAGTAGGATGCAATTGACTCACCCTCTACCCTAAGTGGAGGGAAAACATTTAAGAGTGTCTGGAGACATTTGTTATTGTCACAAGGGGAGGGGTTGAGTTGGGAGTGCTAGTGGCATCTGGTACCCATGGACACTGCTGTTAAACATCTGACAATGCACAGAACAGCACCTTTTCACCATATCCAACAAAGAATTATTCAGGGCAAAATGTCAATAATGCCATTGTTGAGAAATTGATATACACTAGCAAATAAAGTCATTCTTCAGTATCCATAGGAGATTAGCTACAGAAACTCCATGGTTCCAAAATATTTGGCTGCTCAAGTCCCATATATTAAAGGATGTAATATTTGCATATAAACAATGCACATCCTCTGGTATATTTTAAATCAAATATAGATTACTCATAATACCTAATACAATGAAAATGCTATGCAAGTAGTTGTTATACTGTATTGTTTTGGGAAAAAAGGCTATACGTGTTCATTACATATGCAATTTTTTTTCAAATATTTTCAATCTACCATCTGAGGTTGGTTGAACTCATTGATAGAGAAGCAACAAATAAACCAACCATACATGATACTATGGAAAGGGAAATAATATTTACAATACTAAATACAATATACATTATAAAATATATAAAATTAAATAACAATATAAGTTGCAAAACTTTTATAATTATGAAATTTAAAAATTCTTCTAAAGATAAAATTCTCTATAAAATGGAATGACCAGTCTTTGCATAGGAAAACTGATGCTCATAAAATTTTGTTTTCTCTTAATTACCAAGAAAGTTTAATATTATTTTCATGCAGGGAATGAAGAATGTTTTTGTTTATTTCCAGGAGTCATATAAATTGATAAGTTGAATAAAAAAAGACATGGGATTTAAAAAAGGAAAAATAAACAGAAAATGATGAATAAATACAAGTTTATCTCATGCATGATAAAGGTGATATTTCAAATTACTGAGAATTTAATATTCATATATATAAATATTTATATTACATGTATAAACTTAATAAGGATTACATCTCTGTTCTTATTAAATCTTTAATTACTTAAGAAAAACAATCCATTTTCCTTGTAGTAGTTTTCAGCTTTCAAAGTTTGCTAAATTTTTTCTCATGGTGGGTTTTGACTTGATTCTATTTATTGCTTTTTTTTTGGTAAGACCGTACATATTCATGGAGTATGTATTAGGCAAATAATAAGTAATTTTAGGCAAAAATGACTTATTCATCACTGATGCTATGTGTTTCCTATTGTATTT
This sequence comes from Marmota marmota marmota, assembly GCF_001458135.2. Lineage (NCBI taxonomy): Eukaryota > Metazoa > Chordata > Mammalia > Rodentia > Sciuridae > Marmota > Marmota marmota. The sequence continues at coordinate 7,955,660 of NW_025999961.1, forward strand.
CAAGCCCCCCCCCCCATACTCTAATATTGTTGTTGATTCTTAAGGTGATTTGATCAGTGGAATAGCCTATTAATTTGTTATAGAATGGCTTTAAATATTAGTAATAATCATTGCACAAACGTATTATATACTCTAGATTTCTATCTATTCTGACCTATGAGCACACATGATAGGATAAATGAATCCTACAGGTATACACTTACTGTGTTACCTTCTTTTGTTGTGAAATAAGTTTTGCATTTGTTATAAAAGTCAGATTTGCAGTTGAACATGTTAGATTTGATCTAAATGTGACAAGAGACATGGGATGCAAGTCTAGACCCAACCTATAAGCTAAATCCCACTAACCCCAGATGAAGCCCCAGATGATGAGAGTATGAAAATGAAGGACTATTGGTTTAATCCATCTCTACAATATTACTGAGGGAATAGTAACAAACAAATGAATTATAGTAAATAAGTGATGCCCTGGTAATGAACAGGATATTCAAGATGTCTGTGGGTTACGGCACTGACAAAAGTAACAACTGTAAATGAGGCAAATGCACATTTTTTCAATAATAAATCTCATCCCTCCATACTAGAAGAAGTCCAGTAAAATGTTTTAAAATCAGGTAACAAGTTTGACCCCTCAGGGAAAAACAGTTTCAGTTTTGGACTCAGAGGTGGCAGATGATTAACCCTGGTGAGGGAATGCCCATAGGTTGCTCTTATCATGGCTTCTTTACTCATCAGTCTCCTGAGTCAGCACTGAAGGAGGTTAAAAACATGCTCACTGACTTATGTAGGATAGGTCATTGTAAAGTTTATTAACAACTGCCTTTGCTATGGTGGCTGCCATTGGGAGAATTCACACAGGAAACACATCCTCACCCTCAGGGCACATGTTGAAAGTTCCATGATATATTTCTTCCCCAGGCTTTTTGGCATCAGATTGGTCTATGTTCTTGACCATCCAGACATATCTATTCTGTACACTTATATTTCTAGCCATCTCTTTTCAGCATGTGGCCAGATGTACCCTTGACTATAATGGGTAGCTAAGTAACAAGTAAAACATCATTTCTGGGTATGTCTATGAGGTTGATTCCAAAAGATACTTAGCATTTGAACAAGCGGACTAAGTAAAGACAATCCGTCCTTTGCAGTGTTGGTGGGCATCATCCAATCCATTGAGGCCATGAAGAGAACAAAAAGGCACAGGAGGGGCCAATTTGCCTTCTTACCTGAGACATTGGTGTTCCTGGCTCTTGGGCCTTCAGAGTTAAGACTGAGGCTAACACCACTGGCTCCTCTGATTGTCAGGCCTTCAAGTTTGGATTGGAACTACACCACCATTTCTTCAGCTTGTGGATGGTAGATTGTGGGACTTCTCAGCATTCACAACAATGAGAGGTAATCTCACCTAATATATTTCTTTTCTATAATCTATATATTTTATTGGTTTTGCTGTTCCAGCCAACTATGACCAATACCCCTACTTGAAGCTCTGCCTACTGGGGGACTTCACATCCCCACTGCCTTGCAGACCTAAACCTATGTCAGACTGCAACTGCTTAAAAAGTCCATTTCCAGAAAGTGCTAGCATAATAGAAAAATATGATGTGATTCATTTCTTCTCTATTGTCAAATGATCAGGAAGAACTCTCCTTGAGGCTCTAGATGTAGATTGAGAGGAGAAGTGCTATGTAACATTAAATTGATGGTGAATTTAGAAGAATATGGCTTTGTCTTCACAGAATGTTCAATGAAGAGAATAAGGCACACACATTTTTGGAAGGACGGTCTGTTGCTGCTAGGTAAGTGAAAAGCTATTAGAATAGTACTAGGAGTTTTTGAGGAAAATAATTCTTACAGCATAATCACAAATTATTCCACTGAAGAAGAAGTTTTGGAAGGTATTGAAATATAGTCACTTCAAATACTTGAAGGGAAAACTGAAAGTATCAATTATAAACAAATATCTGAAGAGGTTGACGTGATTTTAAAAAGAATGCTGTTAAGCTCAGATTGATTTTTTTGTATAAAACCTGAAAAGGATATAATCAAAAAGCAGGCATATTCCAAATAATGAACCTGCATTTATAGGAAAAAAAATGAACACTAACAAAGGATAAGAAAGGTGATTTTTAGTAAATGTTCAAAGCAAGAAGAGCCAAAAAGCTGTCAGATTCCTCTTTGAGATATATGTTATAATATTAATAATGAGGCTAAGAAAAAAAAAATCTTCCCCTCATGCTGTGCCCTCATTTTTTTTTTCATGTTAAAGAAAAGACTTAACACTGGAATGAAAAACTTAGCACTTCCTATCTGTAAGAAGAAATTTAAATTCGAAATGAGAGGAAGCTGTAAGACAGCAACTACATTATTTTTCATATTCTACACTGTAGGAATTAAATTCTGAGGCACCCAAAGACGTGGCCGTTAAAATGCAGAATCATCAACAAAAAAATTAATGGAGAGATGTATGAAAAATTGGGCAGTCAAAGGCCTTTTCAAGTTTTGAGGCCCAACAGAAAGCATATTCTGCAAAACAGAGATCTTCATGCTAATCATGAACAATTTCCCAGAGTCTATTAATAAAAAAAGAGTGTTGGACCACCTATAAAAGAGAGTGGTGATGATGGGGAACTAATAGAAGCTCATTAAATAAGTCACACTAGGCTGGTTCAATTGTCTTTTTTGATATGGTTATGATATGATGAGTTCAGAGAAGTGCTGCTGTCAGAAAGAAAATGGTTTTCAAAAAGTTGTTTAACAGAGCTCCACATGATATCCTGTTTCGTAAAATGGAGAAATGTACACAGCATGGCAACATCTGTAAATGAATATAACCAAAGAGCAATCAACAGGGCTCAAGTTCAAGTCATTTTGACATGTCCTGTGATCTCACCCTGATTCTCTTCTTTGCCATACCTCTAAGAATTGCATTCGGACTTTGATAAAAATCCTTACTAAATTTTTGCAGACACAGAGTTGAAAATAATAGTAGATATTCTGGATAACAATTTCAGCATTCAAAAAGATCTCTGCAGGCTAGAAGAATGGGTCAAATGCAGAAGTTTAAAATAAAAAATGGATAGTGATGGGCCAACAAAAGCAGCAAAAAATTAAGAGGAACAAGTACGTAAATGACAATGGTGAAGCAGATTTTAATAACAGAATTATGACAATGTAGAAATTTAACAGAAACTAAAACTATAATCTAAACATGCCAAATGAAGCAAACTTTTTTTTAAAAAAATCAGATGACCACCCAATAAACTGTGTTTTCTAGTCCTTATGTATATCTCTCGACTTTGAATTTGAATTGTCCCCATGATTCATTTGTAAATAATAAAGTATAGCCAATGTGACAATAAAATGATTTCTAAGGACAGTCAGAAAAATCTTTGCACGTTCTGCCTTTGTCCCTTGGAATGCCCACTCTGGATGAAGCCTGCTTCTGTAAAGATTACCCTGGAACCTGTGGAGTGAAGTGTGCAGACTAGCTACAGTGAGAGTCAGAGATGACCCCTCAAGCCAGGTCTAAATGTATATGAGGAAATGTCTCTAGTTGACTCTAGCCTAAGTTGCCATCCAGTTTTAACCCTATGAGACACCAAGCAATAACTGTCCAGCTCAGTCTGTCAATCCCCAAAACCATGACAAACAACAATAAATTGTATTAGATACTTAATTTTAGATAAGTTTTCTACACAGCAAGAGATAACGGGACTGATGCAAAACTTGATTTGTACTTAGTCTGCATGAACATAATCATATTACTGTTGAGAGCATAATATTTAGAGTGGCCATGAATGGCCTTTTCTGCTTATTTCACATAACCTAAAATTCAGAGTATGGCCCCTCTTTCTGTTGGCTGTGCTTGATTGACTACATTCAATCACAAACTAGATTTCACAGATGAGAGGAGCATGGTCATGAGAAGAAACATTTTGTATAAGAAATACCAACCAACTAAGGATGTTTAGCTTATAAAAAGAATTTAAACAGAGATAAGGTACAAAAGTAGTGCTGCAGTCCGGCTGCAGCAAAATAACCAGGGGGTGACGAACAACTTGTGTAACTTGTGTAGATTGATACAGCAGGAGTGGGAGCCGTTTATTGTAGGACTGGAGCGGTATATATACATTCCACACAGCTTATCTAATTAACATAAACTCGATATAGCAGTCAACCAATAAGGAATCCCCACACTTAATGGCTCTCTGGCTTTACTTCACAAACCACTCCCTCTGGCAAAATGCCAGGCACCATCCAGACTTGTTTACAGACTCTAACAAGTAGCACCTGCTTTGCCCAGAAAAGTTTCGGTTTGTGTCTGTTTTCTAAATGCTCTACTTATCATTGAACCAATTCATCATTATATTAAAATAAATCATAATGGGCTTACTTTTCCCATGTCATTGTCATATTTGCAGTATCTATTATATCTCATTGGATTGTGTGTGAAACTTTTGCATGAGACAGAATCCTAACAAGTGGTTTTATTTGAAAAATAATCAGCAACAGCTTGAACCTTTTCTCATTCGTTTCTAGCTACAACAACCAATGGATCCCTTTCAAACAGTATATTGCCTTAACTGATAAAACTAAGTGCTCTAAGACACAGAAACCTAAGGGGAGCTAAATCCTTTGAACTTTGTAGTTGGAGAAGCATGGATTGTGCACTGACTCTGCCAACAGTGTGGCTGTGATCTGACAGGTCAAGCCACTAAGCTGTAGCCCACAGTGTTGACTGAAAATAAAACTACTATATGGGGCTAGGGATGTGGCTCAAGCGGTAGCACACTTGCCTGGCATGCGTGTGGCCCGGGTTCGATCCTCAGCACCACATACAAACAAAGATGTTGTGTCCGGTGAAAACTAAAAAAATAAATATTAAAATTCTCTCTCTTTTTTTAAAAAAAAGAAAAGAAAACAACTATAGATTATAGTTACCAGAGATATATATGAAAAATAGAAGTTGAGCAACATTGTTGAGAAACTGACATACGGAGTGAAATTTGAATGTCCTCAATAATGTGTTTTGCCATTTATCATGTCATGTAAATAAATAACTACTTATATATTTTATATTTGATAATAGCTTTTTATTATAAAATAAACACACTTGGTATCAATAATTTTTAAAATGTACTGCTACTTCATAAAAGGTGTCTAATTAATAAATGAGGAAATAAATGCCTATTTCCCAAGTGAAATGGTTTGAGCATTTCAACACTTCTTGAAAATTCCTTGCCATTGTGAGGGTATTGGGAGGTGGTAGCTTTAGGAGCTGTTTAGGTCCTGTGGAGTCCTCACTCCACTGTCATGAAGAGTCTAGTGCCTTTTGCTCAGGAGTGTGTTGGCTTCCTCCTCTTTCTCACTCTGCCTTTTCCCTTCAGCCACATGATATTATTTGCCATGTGAGGATACAGCACAGAGATCCTCTCCAGATGCCATCACCCTAATCTTGAATTTCTTGGATTCCCGCAATGTGAGCTGATAAATTTCTTTTCATTATATTATTCCAATCTGAGCTATACTGTTATAGCAGCAGATAATGGACGAATGAATTAAGTAAGATAAAAATATATATGCTTGACATCATTAATCAAAATTTATTGCTCATCATGGAAGTTTTGAGCTACTACCCATTACCTGTAGGCCCAGGATACAAATACATGTTTTTGAAGAACTGACATACACTTCATTATTGAGAAGACTGTATACCAACTTCATGATTTCATTTGAGCAGCAGCAGATATTGCAGTTACATATCACACTGCAAACCATGGCTTTTCTTCTAGATCAATACTATGGTCTTTTAGGCTAATCCTGCTCGTTTTTTATTTTACAATATTTTGTGAATACAATATAAATGAAGACAGAGTTAATATAGTTTCTGTTATTATTCTAATTTTTGTTAGAAATTCAGAAATAATTCCTTGATGCCACTTTTAGTCAGTGACAATAGATTTTCAAAATTAACTTTAGTAATGATAGAATTTACATTAATTATGTAATCAGAGTTTTTATTTTAGAATATAGTTCTGTCAAAGATAAAATATCTGATATTATCATGAATGCTATTACAAATTCAATTAAATATTTGAAACAATCAGATATTATAAATGCTATATTAAATTAAATTAAGAAAATAAAATGTTTCATGGCAATAATATAAATAGAAGCTTGGGTTAGGTCTGGTGGCTTACAATCCCAGTGACTCAGGAAGCTGATGCAGGAGGATCTCAAGTTCAAATCCAGCCTAAGCAACTTAGGGAGACCCTAAACAGCTTAGAGAGATCCTGTCTCAAAATAAAAAATAAAAAGTGATGGAGATAGGGCTCAGTGGATGAGCACCTCTGGTTCAATCCCTGGTACCAGTAAATAAATAAATAATAAATAAAAATAGAAACTTGGGGGAAGTTATGGCTGCAATTATAATCACAATATAAAATCATATTGTAATAAAAACAAAATTTTAAAAAAATACTAAGACAAAAGATACTCAAAATGTTTAAGACAGAAATCTTTGAAACTTGGTTGAATGTTCCCATACTCTCTAATCCGTGGTCCTCACATGGCAGGAGAGAGTGGGGAGCTCTCAAGACCCTCCTGTTGTTTTTTGTTTGTTTGTTTTGTTTTGTTTTCTTTCACAGCAGGGATTAAACCCAGGCACACTTAATCCCTGAACCTTATCCTCATCCTTTTTAAAATATTTAGAGACAGACTCTCAGTTACTGAGGGCCTCGCTAAGTTGGCATTGAAGAGACAATCCTCCTGCCTCAGCTTCTGGAGCCACTGGGCTTACAGATGTGTGCCACTGCAGCCAGCTTGAGGGCCTCTTTTTTAACAGCACCAACACCATTGACGAATGTTCCACCCTCATGACTTCGCCACCTCTTGAAGACTCCACCTCCACATCTGTGGCACTTAATTTATACATTAAAAAACATCTAAAATCAGGGTCTTAAGCTTTCATCTTTAGGAAAGTCGAGAAAGAAAAATAATTTAAGCCTGAATTGAGTAGCAGAAAAGAAATGAATTTAGAGAAGCCAGTGAAATTCAAGATAAGAAAATAATACAAAAATAAGTGAAACAAAATCCTGCTTTTTTTTAGAACACATTAATAAAATTGATAAAAGATGAAGGATAGTTGATGATATTGGAAATAAAAGGAAGACTATCAAAATTCATTATGTAGACATTAAAAGGATACTAAAGGAATACTTTGAACAACTTTGTACTCTGCAGTGAAATTGACCAATTCATTGAAAGACACAAACTACTCAAACTCATTTAAGGAGAAATAGATAAACTTAACAACCCTATATATATTAAAAATTTAATGAGTAAGTAATAACTTTCAAAAAAAAGAAAAAGAATTATGAGGCCCCAATGGTTACACTGGTAAAGCATAAACAAATATTTTATAAAGAAATGATATAAATTCTCCACAATTAGTGGAGAAAATACAATCAGTGTGAACATTTTTAAATTCATTATGAGACTATGACTATCCTAATATCAAAACTGGATAAAAAATATAAAAAAAGTAAATGTCACACCAATGTCTCCCTTGGATATGGATACAAAAATATCTGAACAAAATTGGATGAGAAAATCCAACATAACAAGCTAGCCATGTGGGATTTAGTCTGAATACAATGACTTATATGATGTTTTAAAACGCAATTGTATTAATAAAAATATTTAACAAAATTCAGAATACATACATTATTATAAAAATATCAGGAAACTAAGAATGGAGGATAACTTTTTTTTTTCAATTTGATATAGAATATCCACAAAATCCACACGTACCACCATGCTTAATGCTGAGGACCTGGACATTTAATCTCCTAAAATTTAAGATTGGGAATAAGGAATAGAGGTCTTTACTCACCATTTCTATTCAGAACCATTCTGGAAGCTAATACAACCAGACCACAAAGGAAACAAATGGTATATAGATTGGAAGGAAAGACATAGAACTATCTATGTTCTATTTTCCACTTGATGGTGTGATATCTATGTGGAAAATTCTCAAATCACTGAGGAAAAAATATCTGGAATTAATAAGCAAGGCAGATAAGTTAATAAAACAAAGGAGATACACAAAAGTCAATTGCTTCCTTAAACACATGAAATGTACAATTGCAATGCAAAAAAATTTAAATACGTCATTTACCACCACAGTGCAAAAAAGAAAAATGAAATACTGAGGCACAAATTCAATGAAATATGTGGAAAGCCCATATATGGAAAACTAAAACTGAAGAAATACATAAAAGATGATTTAAATAAATTGACACTATGGGTTGGCATACCCAACTTTGTAAAATGTCAGTTCTTACTAACTTGATAGCTTCTAAGGTTAAGATGGGAAGACAACTCAGAAAAGCCTAGACAATAGTAAAGAACAAATACAGATCACTCAAAGTATTTTCAAGACTCTCTAAAGCCACAGTCACAGTTATAGCTAGGTGTTTGCAAAGAAGAGACGTGTAGATCAGAGTAACATAATAGGGAATCTAGAAGTAGGTACCTGCAATTGTCAACTGATTTTTTATGGAGTCTTTTAAAAAAATGGTGCTGGAACAACTGGACACACACAGGGCAAAACATCTGCATTTCTATCTACATATCTTTGTGTATCTTATATTTCTCACAAAAAAAAAACCCTCAAAATTGATCCTAGATATAAATGTAACACTTACAAACCTTCTTCAAGAAAGCATGCAAGAAAAACAAATGACCTTAAGTTAAGCAATGAGGTTTCTTCCAGAAACACATAAATCCACACTAAATGTGATAAAACATCAGATAAATCCTAAACAGGCACTTTTTTACAAAATACCTGACCATCACTCCTCAAAAGTTCCAAGGTAGTCAAAAACAAGGAAAGTCTGAGAAATTGTTACAACCAAGAGGAAACCAAGGAGACAGGACTACTAAATGTAATGTGGCATCTTGGATGACATCCTGGTCAGAAAAAGGACATTAGGAGGAGACAAAAAGATCTTCTTAAATATGGACTTCAGGTAATCTTTTTTTTTTTTTTTTTTTAATAGAGAGTGTGAGAGAGAGACAGAATTTTTTTTTAATATTTATTTTTTAGTTTTCGGCGGGCACTACATCTTTGTTTGTATGTGGTGCTGAGGATTGGACCCCGGCCGCACGCATGCCAGGCGAGCGCGCTACCGCTTGAGCCACATTCCCATTAGTTAATCTTAAGGAATCAATATTTGTCCATTGCTTGGAACAAAGGTACCATATTCCATATAAGCTGTTGATAATAGGGGAAACTGGTTGGGGCCTTCATGAGACCTCCCTGTATTTTCTTTATAACTTTTCTTTAAATCTATAACCAATCACTTTTAAAAACTATGAAAATGTACAAGTTTTCAATGTAAAAATTGTAAAGATATTAATGAACTATTACTGCATTTGTAATAATAGAGATGTGATCATAAACAAAATAATTTGAAGGCAGTTTGTGGTTTTCTTCACTAAGCATCATTAACCAGAGTTGTAAACATTTTCAAACTTTGGAGAAATTACTTCCTAACTCAGCTGAAGGATCGCACAATAGCATTAAATATTTTTGTGTTCTAGAAATTTTCTTTAAATTTTTTTCAAATCAGTTGGAAATTTTAATAATTAAAGTCAAAGATCATAGCCCTAAATATTTGGGTAATGAGGGTTTTTTTGAGAATTTCAATTACTTTGAAAATAAATCTTGAAATGAAAATGACTTTTACATGTCTCTACAAGACCAATGAAGATGTAAAACAAAGAATGAGAACTAATGGACAGAAAAATTAATTCTGAGTTTGTGTTATTGCATTAGGAAAACACTTTTATGAGTTAATTTTGTAATTTGTAGCAGCTGGATGAACTTGAGAACATGTGCAATTTTCTCCTTTAGGTTTCATGAAATATTCAAATGAATCATAAGTATATATGCAATTGGTGAGTATTGTTCTATGAAACTATTTGTTAAAATCATTATATAAAATTAAGGTATACATTGTAATATACATAAATTATTTTTAGATGTTGGAAAGAATAATGATTTACATGACCATCTGCTTCATGATGGCTCTTCAATGAATAAATTTCTTTAAGATGTTATTTGATTTTAAGTACAAACATCTGTAATTTTATGAAGACAATTATTCTGAATAGGTTAACATACTATGATTCTATATGCAGGTATATATTGGGTCTGAGGCAGTAGAAATAATAACTCCTTCTGAATAGGTTTCATTTTTATGATGGTCATGATGTTTAACAGTTGGAGAATTTATGATGTCACCACTAAAATTCCCAGTTCTCATGCTATACCAAGAACTGGCCAGGATTATAGCTACATATAATTCTATCTCACACAAATCTCCATAAGCAAGATTCTGATACAAATGGATTGAGAGAATAACAATTACAATTATGAACAAAAATTGCATTTTATATAGCAGTGTCTATATAAAGCTTCCCAAATAGATGCTGTAAAACAAATTACCTGATCTATTTAGGCAAAAATATGCTTTGACATTGGTTTGATTTTAATATATTAAATAACTATATGGATTAACTTACGAATTCAACATAGTTTTGTTTTTATACATTCCTTAATGTCTATTCTTTTTTTAAATATAAAAATTTTTATTTGTTCTGCTTAGTTGTACATGAGAGCAGAATGCATTTCAATTCATTGTACACAAGTGGGGAGCAACATTTCAATTCTCTGTACATGACATAGAGACACACCATTTGTGCAATCATACATATACCTAGAGTAATGTTCATCTCATTTCACCATCTTTCCTACCCTCATAACCCCTCCTCACCCATGCCTTTGCCCAATCCAAAGATCCTCCATTCTTTTCATGCTCCCGCCCCCGCCCCCG
>NW_025999961.1:7966572-8018665 GCF_001458135.2 Marmota marmota marmota
CATTCTTCCCATGCCCTGCCCCCCATCATAGATCAGCATCCACTAATCAGAGAAAACATTCAGCCTTTAGTTTTTTGAGATTGGCTTACTTTGCTTAGCATGATAATCTCCAACTCCATCCAATCACCTGCAAATGCCATAATTTTGTTCTCTTTTAATGCTCAGGAATATGCTATTGTGGATATATAACATAGTTTCTTTATACATTCATCTATTGATTGACATCTAGGTTTGTTCCACAGTTTAGCTATTGTGAATTCAACTGCTATAAATATTGGTGTGGCTATGTCACTATAGTATGCTGATTTTAAGTCCTTTGGATATAAACTGAGAAGTGGGATAGCTGGGTAAAATGGTGGTCCAATTCCAAGTTTTCTGAGGAATCTCCATATTGCTTTCCAAAGTGGTTGCACCAATTTATAGTCCCAGCAACAATGTATGAACATACCTTTTTCCCCACATCCTCACCAACACTTATAATTGCTTGTATTTTTGATAACTGCCATTCTGACTGGGGTGAGATGAAATCTTAGAGTAGTTTTGATTTGCATTTCTTTAATTACTAAAGGTGTTAAACACTTTTTCATATATTTTTCATCACATATATATCTTCTTCTGAGAAGTGTCTGTTTAGTTCCTTAGCCCATTTATTGATTTGGTTGTTTGATTTTTTTGGTATTAAGTTTTTTAGTTCTTTATACATCCTGGAGATTGGTGCTCAATCTGATGTGTGTGTGGTAAAAATTTGCTCCCATATTGTAAGCTATATCTTCATCTCAATGTTTGTGTCTTTTGCTGAGAAGAAGCTTTTTAGTTTTAATCCATCCCATTTATTGATTCTTGATTTTATTTCCTATGCTTTAGAAGTCATATTAAGGAAGGCAGGGCCTAATCTGACATTATCGAGATTAGGGCGTACTTTTTCTTCTATTAGTTGCAGAGTCTCTGGTCTAATTCCTAGGTCCTTGATCAACTTTGAGTAGAGTTTTGTGCATGGTGAGAGATAGAGGTTTAACTTCATTTTGCTACATATGGATTTCCACTTTCTCTACAATTTGTTGAAGAAGCTATCCTTTTTCCAAAATGTTTTTGGCTCCTTTGTCTAGTATGAAATAACTGTATTTATGTGGGTTGCTCTCTGTGACTTCTATTCTGTACCATTGATTTACATGTCTATTTTGGTGTGAATACTGTGCTGCTTTTGTTAGTATTGCTCTGTAGTGTAGATTAAGTTCTGGTATTGTGATGTCTTCTGCTTCACTTTTTTTGCTAAGTATTGCTTTGGCTATTCTGGATCTCTCATTTTTCCAAATAAATTTCACGATTGCTTTTTCTAGTTCTATAAAGAATGTCATAGGGATTTTAATAGGACTTACATTAAATCTGTATAACAGTTTTGGTAGTATGGCCATTTGGACAATATTAACTCTGCCTATCCAAGAGGATGGGAAATCTTTCCATCTTCTAAGGTCTTCTTCAATTTCCTTCGTTAGTATTCTGTAGTTTTCATTGTAGAGGTCTTTCCCCTCTTTTGTTAGATTGATTCCCAAGTATTTTATATTTTTTGAAGTTGTTTTGAATGGGGTAGTTTTCCTAATTTCTCTTTCAGTGGATTCATCACTTATGTCTAGAAATGCATTTGATTTATGGATGTTGACTTTATATCCTGTCACTTAGCTGAATTCATTTATTCATTCTAGAAGATTTCTGGAGGAGGTTTTTGGATCCTCTAAGTATATAATGATAGCTTGAGGTTTCTTTTTTTATGTTTATCCCTTTAATTTCTTTTGTTTGTCTATTTGTTCTTGTTATAATTTCAAGGACTATGTTGAATAACATCTATTCTTTTTGAGGAAATGTGTTAAGACAGATAGTTCTTTGCAAGTATTTTGACCAGCAAGTGGGTAGAACCTAGAGACATAAATGTGAGCCCATCTAGAACAGTAAAAGAGCCAAAATTTGACAGAAGACTTCTTCTTACTTGCATTCTGAATCTCCACTTACAGAAACAAGAAAATATGCAATCAATTTTAAATATGACAAACAGAAAACAAAGAAAATAAAAAATTGTCAGAGTAAATTCAAAATAGATTCTAGATTAATTATCAATATTATTTTAAAAGTATAAGCTATATGGATATTGACAACTTCAAAGATTTTAAAATATTTAATAGAAAAATAAATTTACTTGGGTATGGTGGCACACACCTGTAATCCCAGCAACTCTGGAGGCTGAGGCAAGAGTTTCAAAAGTTCAAAGCCAGCCTCAGCAACTTGGCAAGTCCCTAAGCAACTTAGTAAGAACTTGCCTCTACGTAAAATACACAAAAGGGTTCAATGGTTAAGTGTCTCTGGGTTCAATCCTCAGGATTAAAACAATAAAAATAGATTTAAAAAATAATCAAAGTAGCAGAACTAAAGGATAAATCAAATGTTTTTTGGGGATAGGTTTTTGAATAAACATTGTGAATAAAATTTAAAAAGCAGGATAACCCACATAATTTGTTGGTTAATGATGACCATACCCAAATAAGATTAAAATAAAATATTTTTTTTCTGGGAATTTTATAAAACATTAACAAATTTTGTAAATTATTATTTTTTTTAAAGAGAGGGAGAGAGAGAGAGAGAGAGAGAGAGAGAGAGAGAGAGAAATTTTTTTAGTATTTATTTTTTAGTTTTCGGTGGACACAACATCTTTATTTTATTTGTTTGTGGTGCCGAGGATCAAACCCAGTGCCGTGAGCATGCCAACGAACGCACTACCGCTTGAGCCACATCCCCAGCCCTTATGTAAATTATTTTAAAGAAAAGTTTTATTGCTTTTAAAAATGTGCATTGCCTTTAGTGCAACACCACAATTTGAGAATTTTAAATAGTGACAGGATCTTTGAGTGTGTTTCAAGTTAGGCTTTGAAGGTTTTGCTTTATTAATTTTTAAAGTAAAAACAATTAGGTATTCACTTTCTACCAGGAAAAGGTTTATAAGTGACAGTAACTAGAGATGCACAGATGTATATAAAAAGATTATGTAAATAGACTAATAAGATGCTCAAGTTGCTTTTACACACATTTATTTTTTAATCCCAAATATGTCAGACAGACATGATAGTAACAATTTGTATGTAAAATATATCTTTTCTTAAATATTTATTTCTTTCATTCTGATTTCTTTCATTGAGAAAATATGCATGGTGTGTATATTACTTTTCATGTTGTCATAATATAAATGAGAAATAGATATTCCATTCAGTGACTAATTAAAATATTAATTTTCAAGTACTCTCTAGAATTTTCAAGTATTCTCTAGAATATCCAGAAAGAAGGCTCCTGTGTATCTGTCACCTGGTTTGTATCTCCCCACCCTTACACCTCTGAATACCTCACCATCCATTATTGCTCAACCATTAAATTTGAGTTTTGGAGTTTTTCTTTTCCCAGAACCACTCTCTCTCTTGCCCTAAACATCCCAATTCTTTTCATCTAATGTTTTACTGGTACTCAAAGATTAATACTCTCTTGCTGGCTTAGATTTCTACTGTTGTGATTTCATGGAAATAGTGGATGTACAGAAATGATTTAGACTATTACACTGTGGAATTCATTCTTAGCTAATTGAGTACTATGTTTAATTAGAGAGAATACATGAACCATCACTTTAAAACATTTTTATTTATTTATTTATTTATTTATTTATTTATTTATTTATTTTTGTTAGACTTCCTTATTATTTCTTTACTACAATGAAAGACTACAGATTAAATCAGTGAAGGCAAAAAGCACAAAGGGCAGAGTCTACAGATCATGTGCCAGCTTCTAGTTGTCTTCTCCTGGTGGAATCACAGACACAGTGTTTAATTCTCCCAGCAGTGATATATGAGAACATGCACAAGGTATTGCTAGTCAGGAAAGCTCACTGAGCCTCTATGTACAGGGTTTGATTGGAAGTGAATCATGAAGGTATGAAAGATTCTGTAGCTGATCTTTTAAAAATTGTTTTAATTATGCTATGTGCATTTATGAGCATATCACAGTGAATGCAATTGAATATATCACATTGAACACAATGAATGTATAATTGAAATGCACCAATTTTGTTTCATATGTAATTGACATACATTATTTATATTTATGTATAGGCTCTGGTATTATAATTTGATGCATTTATATGATGTGTAATGATAAAATCAGGGTAATCAGCATTTTATCATCTGAAATATTATTATTATGTGTTTGGGGACTTACAAGCTCTTCTCTAGTTGCTTTTATATGAAAAATTGTTGAAAATGTTATTTTACCTATTGTGTTATATACCATTGAAACTACTCCCTCTGCAACTCTATTTTGATACACATTATCTATCCTCTTAATATCCCCTCCTCTGTACCCTTCTTTTTTTAAAAAAAAATAGTTTTTAGTTGTCAATGGATCTTCTATTTGTTTATTTATTTATAGGTGGTGCTGAGGACTGAACCCAGAGCCTCACACACGGCAGGCAAGTGCTCTACCACTAATAAGTCACTACTCCAGCTCCTCCGTTCCCTTCTTATCCTCTAATGACCTCTATTCTCATCTCTACTTCTATGTGATCAGCTCTTTTAGTTTCTACAAATGAATGAGTATATACAATGGTTTTCTTTCTGTTCCTGGCTTATTTCACTTAATATAATGTTCTACAGTTCCATCCATTATGCTGCATATGTCAGGATTTCATCTCCTTTATAGCTGAGTATTATTATAATGAATGAACAGACAGGTAGATAGATAGATAGATAGACAGACAGATAGATTGATTGATCTCACTTTTTTTATTCATTCTTCCATTATTAGGCATCTTGGCTAACTCAATATCTTGGCTATTGTGAATATTGCTGCAATAAATGTGGGTACACAATAATCTCCTTGATGTAATGATTTCTTATCCTTTGGATATATATCCAACAGTGGGGTTACTGAATCATATAATAATTATATGTTAATATTTTGAGGAACTTCCATACCATTTGTTATGATGGGTGAACTAATTTGCATTCTCACTAATATCTCTTTCTCTACATCCTTCCCACCATTTGTTATCTATTTGTGTTTGTTATAATTGCCCTTCTAACTGGGGTGAGATGTTACATCATTGCAGTTTAAATTTGCATTTCCCTCAAGATTGGTGAGGTTTAAAATTCTTTAACATATCTGTTGAATATATTTTTTTAATGTATATTCAGATCATAAATCCATTTGTGTGTGGGGGGGGGCTGCTGTGGATTGAACTCAGGGCCTTGTGCATGCAAGACAAGCACTCTTACCAACTCAGCTATATTCTTGGCCCATAAGCCCATTTTTAATTTGATTATTTGCTATGTTTTTTGCCATTGAGTTGGTTGAGTCCCTTATATGTTCTGAATATTACCTCCTTGTCTGATAGTTTGCGAATATTTCTCCCATTCTGTAGGTTGTCTCTTCACTCTGTTGATATTTTCTTTTCCTTACAAAATCTTCTGAGTTTGATATATTTCCATTTTTTTCTTTTGCTCTCATTGCTTGTCCTTGTGGGATCTCATCTAAAAACATATTAACCTTTGCCAAAGTCCTAATGTGTTTGCCCTATATTTTCTTCTAGTAGTTTCAGCTTTCCATCTGAACATATTAACCTTTGCCAAAGTCCTAATGTGTTTCCCCTATATTTTCTTCTAGTAGTTTCAGCTTTCCATCTTAAATTTAGGTCCTTGATACATTTTGAGTTCATTTTAGTACATGGTGAGAGCCAAGGGCCTAACTTTAGTCATAGGCATATGGAAATCCATTTCTTCGAGCACCATTAATTGAGAAGATTGCTGTTTTTCCAATGCATGTTCATGGCACCTTTGCTGAAAATCAGTTAGCTGTAAGTAAAGGGACTAATTTCCTGATAGAATTAGCATATTTCTAAGGAGCCCTGGTTTCTTTTGTTGAGAATGGTCTTTCATTATTCTAGTACTTAGCTGTTTTGATTATTATAGCTTTGTAATATGTTTTGAAATCAAGTGTTGTAATGCTCCACCCCTGCTGTGGGAGTTCTTTACTGAATTAGAAAAAAAAATCACAAAATTCATCCAGAACTATAAAAGACCAGAACAGCTAAATATTTTTGATTAGCATTATTCAAGAGGAACCACATTGCACATTTTATTAACTCTAGTAAATTATTAAAATTACTTTATCTCTAGATCTGTCTTCCTTGTATTCTTACATCTGTCTTTCTTATTTTCTGTCTCCCTATTTTATTTATTATTTTTCTCTTACTTATTTCCCTAAAGTTTTTGTGATCATCTCTGATTCAAATCCCAAGACAGCATATTGCAGCTCTTTCAGAATGAGAATTAAATACTAATTTGTTGAAATCACACTAAAATCCAAGTCAACTATCATAGAACCAAGAAAACTGTACATGAGATCTGTGGAAAAGAGCATATAAGTCTAAGGGAAAAGCCAGTTATGAGAAGATTAACTATTTTTAGGAATACAAATTGATAATTGTTGTCCTTTAAAATTAGGACACAATTGTATGCATGAAACACCAAAGTCAAACCAAATATCTTTTCAATTTCTCCTGTATCATTTAAAAAAATAAACTTGTAAAGAAAAGTTTTAGGAGTAGAGAATTATTGTATGGATTGTACAGAGCATTCTCATGTAATCCAGACTCTGTTTCGCTTATTAGCTACTTGCATTCAAATGGCACATTTGTCATAATAAACAGTTTTTATGTAGTATGATTAACTAAAGTCAATGCTCCCTTCAGATATTCTGTTTTAGCCTAGTGGCCTCTTTTCTGTTCCATGATCCCATCTCAGATATCACATTACATTTAACCATCATTTGTCTTTAGACTCCTTTTGGCTCTGAAAGATTTTCAGAATTTCTTGTTTTTAATGACCTTGACTGTTTTGAGGTGTGATGGGAAAAATTGTGTGAATTGCCTTCAATTGGGATTCATCTGATGTTTTTCTCATAAATAGATTGAGAGGACGATCACAGAGATAAAGTGCTATTCTCATCACATCATGTCAATGGTTCAATACATAATTATGATTTATCACTGTAGATGCTAATCTTGATTACCCAGCCTGACAGAGTGTTTGCAAGCTTCTCTCCTGTCAAGTTACTATTTTGCGACTCCCTTTCCACATTCCACTGTTGGGAAGAAAGTCACCATAGGCAGCCTTCTCCATAGTAGGTTTTGTGCTTTACTACTTTAAGGGAATATCTAAATTAGAATTCTTCTGAACAGATAATTTCTCAATTCTTTTCATTGATTTTTTAATTAAATAATTAATTCATATTATTAGATAGCCATGCATGTTTATTTTATATTTTGTGTTAAAATCCAATATTACTTCATCCATTTTGTTGCTCAGTTTATTTCAGATTTGGCCATTGGGTGCTGTTTTCATGGGCTCCTGTATATCTTTAACATACACTCATCAATATGTAATTTTTTTGGTAGGGAGAAGAGCATTTTCTTTATTTTTGAAACTAGTTTTTGTTGTAGGCTCATCATATTTATTTCCTTCGTGAATACTAGAATGAGCCATAGCTCTAAGGAACTCTGGTTTCTTCTTGGTAGAATGATGTTAGAAACCAATATTTTGGCACCAGGTGTGCTCGTTGCTTCTGTGGTGTGCTTGTTGCTAGGCACTCTCAAGGGGATATGCGAGTGTATATTAATTTATGCGCACACAGGTATACATGCATTTACATGTAATAGTTCTTCAACTATTTTTGCCTGTTATATCTTATTTTAGTATTTATCCTACTTGATGTTCTCTGAACTACTTGGATGTATGGTTTGATGTCTGTCATTAATTTTTTGAAAGATATTCTGTTATTACCTTATGTATTTCTTCTACTATGTTCTCTTACTTTTTCTTCTGGAATTCCAATTTTTTGTATGATATACCTTTTGAAGTTTTCCCCCAGTTCTTAGATGTTTTCTTCTCTCTCTCTCACTCTTTCTCATATTACTTTTGTTTTTCTCTTTTTGTCTTCGCATTTCAGGTTGGAAAGTTCCTATTGGCATATTCTCAAGCTCAATTTCTTTTTTCTTATCCATGTTTACAAATAGGCAAGTGCTCTACCACTGAGCTACAGCCCCAGCCCCTTTATAACTTCTTTATGCACTTCTTCCCAGAATGAGTCTGTGCCCTGCTACTCTTTCAGCTGTAATCCACTGTTACTATACTGTAGCCAAGTTGATATCATGCCAAGGCAATACAATTTTCCAATAAAATCTCAGTCTTTTACTGGTCTGGTATCTCATGCTTATGATTTTCACCAGCTTTCCTGCTTGATGAGACAGGAAATTCAAAGGTGACTGGAGAGAGAGGAAGGCCCTTTTCTCATTGCACTAGCAGGGACCTCTGGTAAAGGCATTTGTCATGACCCACGTGAAGTTTACTCGGTTTCCCAGAGCTAGGGCAGTGAGTCACATTAGAAATATTAAAGATATGAGAAATTTAAGAAATAAGACATGAAAATAAGTGCCGCAGTCTGACTGCAGCAAAATAACCGGGGGGTGACGAACAACTTGTGTACCTTGATACAGTAGGAGTGGGAGCCATTTATTGTAGGACAGGAGGGGTATATATACATTCCACACAGCTTATCTTAATTAACATAAACTAGATACAGCAGTCAACCAATAAGGAATCTCCACACTTAATGGCTCGCTGGCATTACTTCACAAACCACTCCCTCTGGCAAAATGCCACGTGCCATCTTGACTTGTTTGCAGACCCTAACAAATAAGTGAAATAGCAGCATCAGATGAGGACTAGCTCTGATGGAGACTGGGTTTAACACCCCAAAATAGAGCTCCTGGGTTTTATTTAAATGAGTAGGAACACCAATGGGATTCAACATAAACAATTTCCCCAGGGAACTGGAGGAAGATGGTAGAAACAATCTGGCTGGAGCCTAGTAGGTAGGTTAGGCCTGCCACCTCTACCTCTAGGATGGCTACATTTGAATTTAGGAATGTGAGCTGAGGCAGGGTGTCAGCATAGCCTGGGCATTTTCTACCCCAGGGAATTTCACCCAGGAGTTCCCAGAAAAGCAACCTCCCTGCCTTGTGATGCCTCAAACAAACCCATAATTCATACACAACCCAACAGGCATTTTTAATGGAGATGGCTCTAGATGCATCTCACAAGAACTGTTTCTCTGCTGCTTTCTACCCCAGTCACAAGGGACTCTTGGATCTTCACTTTGAGAACTTGGTGTGCTTTGTGGATGTGAAACCCATGGAAGTGTGGAGCTATCCTAGGACGGACTTGAGTGTTTCTCATTTATACACACGTCTCCAATTAGCCTCCAGAAGTTTGGCAAAATCAACTTTTTAAGTCTTCATATCACTCTGTATCTCCAGCGCCTTCTGCTCCAAATAAGCAGATGTTAGGTGTGACTTTCTTGACCCACCTGTCTATCCCGATTTCAGGGTAGCATTTTACTCTGCAAATTCATTCTCTGATGTGTCCGACAAAAATTCATTGGTTTTCAGTTTGTCTAAGTTTTTTTTTTTTTTTTTAAATGTTGAAAATGAGAATGAGAACCTCTAACCTTTTTATACATTGCAGCTAAAATTGAAAGTTCAAACTGTCTTTTAAAACCTCTTTTGTTTTCTTGTTGATTGCTCAGTTGATAGTAGCCTCCAATGGAAATCGTTATTTTCTTTTCTGTCCTCTTAAGCTTTACCTTCTTTCTGAAAATTCTGACATGGGTTCTTCTTTGAAAATTGCTTCTAGGAAATTTTATTTGTATCATCTGCATTCTTTTCTTTTCTTTTAAACTGCCTGTTTTGCGGCTTAATGTTCCAGAGTTGCATAGTAATAACTTCACTTGTCCCTTCTTCCAGCCTCCAATGGTAGCTGAGTACTAATTTAAAAGGAGAATATTGATTCTGGTTTTGGAGTAAAATTGATTCTGTTAATAGTTTCTAGGCTTTCTTTGGATGAACTTCCTGAAAAATGCCAATTGTGGGTATTGCTTTTATTTACTTTTTTAATGCCTGTTTTTGTTTCATCCCTTATCACCAGGTTTCCATAAATTACACAAGTGGAAAAATTACTAACATAAATCCCTTCTTGAAAACTTCTTTGATGTAACGGTTTAGCATTTTCAAGACTATAATTATAAAAACACTGAGTAATTTTTAAAAGGCATGGGTCCAATCTTTTGTTTCTTTTAGGTCATAATCATGTACTTTTATTTTACTCCATTAATTAACAAAAAGGAAACAGATTACTGGAAAACATTTGAGCTCTCTGAGATTCATAAAAAAAAGATCATGGGTCTAAAAATTAATTGTTGTATAACTTTGAAATAGTTACATTTGATGGGACTTAAATCTCCTGACACTGAAGAAAGAGAAGGTTCCAGGGGTTTCATGTCATATGTTTTGAAGGCCCTGCAATATTCTTGGTTAGTAATCTTACAAGTGAGTAGCACAGGTTTATTGCTAATCCTCTGAACAACAAATGCACAGCAGTGCAGTAGCAGTTCCAATAAATTGGTGGTCTGAAAAAGACAACAGATTGCTTATATTGTTTGTGAAAGTATAAGCAACATATTAGCACTGTAAGAGTTAGTTTTTAGCTTGATGAGGATCCTGGAGTGAATTTCAAATATGGATTAGCATAACACTTTTGTACTATGTAATTTGTGGGGTTTTTAAGTGGCTAACCCTAATATTCATGGCATTAGTAGTTTATAACTGAATAAAAAACATTCATGTATGGTGATATCTCAACAAGAATGAAATCCAGCTGTAAACTAAAGAATAGAAAATATAATTTTAGCATTTTTATTTTAATGTGTATTTTATCTGTAAGAAGGCTATTCAATAAATGAAGGGGATTAGTCATAGCCAAGTTATACAATATGTTTTTATGGATAATCAAAAACTTCATAAGAAAATCTTCAAATTCAAATAATTTATTTTTAGCTACAGTTTTAAAAATGAGAACACTTTGTGGTTGGGGTTATGGCTCAGTGGTAGACCATTCGCCTACCATGCATGAGACACTGTGTTCGAACCTCAGCACCACATAAAAATAAAAAATAAAGACATTGTGTCCACCTAAAACTAAAAAATAAAATATAAAAAATTAAAAAAAAATGAGAACACTTATAAAAAGTACTTTGGGGGGGATTGGAATATACCTCAATGATAGAGTGCTTGTCTAGCATGTATGAGGGTTCAATTCTACCACCACACACACACACACACACACACACACACACAGGTTTTTAACATATAATTATCTCAATTACTGGTAAATTTTACTAAATTAGGGAAGTATATGGGTATGCATACATATTTAAATAAAAATAAAATGAAATGTGCCTACATGACAAAAATTGGGTGCAATGAATATTCACATCTACATGTTTAAAAATTATTGTCTGATTTAACAAAGATAAGGTGTTTAAAACCTGAGATAAATTTTATTAAACATGTAATAACATTTCCCTAAGATGGAGATATGAATTTCTGAAAGAAAATTTAAAATCTAGAAATTAAAATTGTAAAAAATGAGGTGCTGGAAAAGATTAATGTAATTATTAGGGAAATGTATCAACTGTAGGGTAGAAGATATTTTAATTATATCACTAAATACAAAGCTTTTTTAGGAAATAAATCAGCAAGCTGATAAGTGAGTTCCGCATATGTGTCTTTGGCCCTCTGGTCAGCAAGTGCACACTACTGTACTAGTGATTCCAATGAAGTGGGATGACCTGAAAGGGACAGCATTTTAACTTCCTTAAAAAGAAAAGCTCAGGTGACCAATAATCAGAGTACGTTTAGGGTTTTGGTGCTGGTTACATTACATGCTTATGAGGAGTATTGTTTTCAGTGTAGAATTAACATTCAATTATTTTTCATGTGTGTTTATTAAATTATAAAAATAAATCTAATTATCTATTCAAAATATAACTGGGCTAAAATCAATCATAGCTGTAGGGTGGAAAAATGACAATAAATGGGAATTAACTCACACTAAGACTTAATTGAGCTGACTCCAGGGGGTTAGATACACATCTCTACAGGAGATATATTAATATTAGATTGCAATAGCTTCAGTAGGAATAAAAAGTTTTCATTTGTGAAAGCAAAACCTTTTGTTACCCAAACTACAGAAATAACTAGCTACAACATATTTTATTCCAATTGGGGAAAATTTCTAATAATAAAATAAAGTCTTCTGGTACTTTAAAATTCCCTTTATGGATTCTAGCTTAATTTTGTCAGCTTTTATCCAGGTTATTCTGACTCACAATCAGGGAAAATATAAAGGTCCTTTACAAAGAGTAAGTCAGTCTTGTTAATATTTCCTGGAGTTAACTTTTACTTACCAGGAATCACGGATATGATAATGTGTGTTTGTGCAAAACTTTAGAGGATAAATTTAAAATTCTAAGTATTTGTCAAAATTCCTCAATTATATTTTGACTTCATTACTCCCCAATTATAAATATTAAATAATATTTAGAATTTTAGATTCTTTATCTTTCTAGGTCATGATACTACTATGTTTTCGACGATTAATCCTGTTACTACTGTCATTTTCAAAGTTTGCCTGAAATATGCTTATTCCTGCCATGGCCAAGAATGCCTTATGCACTGCCTTTTGACATGCAATAGATGATGATCGTTGCTTCATTGCAACATCTTTCTGCCCTGTTCTCTGTTTGTTTTCTGGAGTCTAAAAATCAAGGAATGTAATGGAGTTCCATCCCACCTTATTTGATGCAGTAACAAAACTTGTGGGCAGATTAGCTGAAGATATGGCCACAGATATCTATAAAATTAATGTTGAAATTTCTCATTAGAAAACATTAATAGAAAAAAATCAGGAAATCATCATCTAGTGAGTTGAATTTCACATCTGAGGAAGCATGAGGTTTCTTTAAAAAAACTTATTCCTGAATGGAAAACAATGTGCTTCTTATAAAATAGCCATTGGGTCATATGTCCATTATGTAAAGATGTTTTGAAACAATTCTTTGCTGATGATCATCTTTCCTGAATTAGTTAAATATTTAAAAAAACTGTGTTATTATACATTAATTTGCTATGGCAATTGTGACCACTGTAGAGAAATTTGCAGGAAATCACTTTAAAACTGATGTAGGGGCTGGGGATATGGCTCAAGTGGTTGAGCGCTCGCCTGGCATGCGCAGGGCACTGGGTTTGATCCTCAGCACCACATAAAAATAAAATAAAGATGTGTCCACCAAAAACTAAAAAATAAATATTAAAAAATTCTCTCTCTCTCTCTCTCTCTCTCTCTCTCTTTAAAAAAAAATTGATGTAGGACTCAAGCAAAGGCAAAGACATAGTTTGTTTACAAAAGAAATACATTTGCAGAATCTTGTATCAGGAATCTGAAATGTAAATTGAAAATTGTCTTTTATAACCTCCTATTCAGTGTGACATCCCCAAATCCTACTATATGCTATAGTTTCTATTGCTTGCATTTTTTCACATGACAAGTAATCATAATCAGGATCCTCAAGAATGTATGGTTAAAAATAAAATTCTAAAAGTAATCAACTAGCTAAAGACATATTCTGTTTAGCATATATATGACCTGTTATTTTTGTCAGAAAAAAGCCATCCAGGTTTGCAAATACTCTGCATGTTCCACTTCCCCTTTAGAAGTCCATTCTAACCATGATTTATAGTGCCTTTTGAACCTTATCTGATTTCAAACTCCTTCCCTATCATTACAAACTATGCAGAGGCCTAACCTTGTCTTAGCAATGCCTTTCTTACTTGATTTTTTTTCTTTCCTTCTAAACTTCTCAGACAACAGATCTTTCTTTATTTCACAACAACTTTACCCATTATTCACATTTTAATAACCTATGAATCTGCATTTTATTTTATATGTTAATCTTTATTTGTTTGGATCATTTCAAAATATAAATTTTCTTATAGCCTTTGAAAATTATTACAGTTTTTCTTATGATCAAAATTTTATATTTCTGGTTTTGTCACTTTATATAATATTCATATTCTCATTGAAGCAACTATTCCAGTATGCTTAATGCAAAGCATTCACCCATGACTCGTGACTCCTGTACATCCGGTATTAGATGAAAAGCACACCTGCCTTTCCTGAACTCCTCTTCCCTCCACGGTTGAGCGTGGTTTATATATCTCCTTTCTTCTTGTTCTATTGTTCAGTGCTGTCCGTGACTAAGCACAAAACTGGCCTCAATAATCCATTCATGTCTGTGTATTTTCAATAGGTAAATACGTTTTGAGTGTTTTCTATGAGCCAAGTAGTCTGTGCTAGGAGCTTGGGTGTCAACAAGAAGACAGGCACATTATCTGTCTCTACAGACCTTTGTACATTTGGGGGCGAGAACAGTTTCATGTACAATAAATTTCAAATATGAAATTACTCAAAAGAAGAAACAGAGTGTGAATTACCCTGGGAGCAAACCTTAGCTAGTAGTATTAACTTAGGCTGCCATAACAAAATGCCATGGACTGGGTAATTTAAAAAAATGAAAAAATTATTTGTTCATAGTTCCGGAACCATGATCTAGGTGTCAGTCCCTTTGGATGCTGGGAAGGGGGTGTCCTCTTGATCTGCAGTCTGCAGACTTCTGCATCCACTCATGGACTTTTCTCAGTCATGCCTGTGGAAAGAGAGAGGGGCCAAGCTCTCTCTCTTGTTTCTTCATGTACAGTCATTAATCCCCACCACATGGGTACCACCCTCATGACCTCATTGAGCCTTAATGACTATCACATTGGAGCTAGGGCTTCAATATGTGAATTTTGAGGAGATAAAAATATTCATTCCATAATGTTCCCTAAAAAATATTAGCTTTTTTCCTGACAGTAGAAAGGCACAGGAAAATGCTTTTATGGAGGCTTGGAGTAGCATTCAATTATGTAAAATAAGTCTGACAATGTCAGAATACAGAGAGCAGCATGAGATAGCAATAAAAGAGAGGCAGGGTTCAGAACATGAGGCTGTATTGATATATCTTTAGATTTAATGCTAGAGACAAAAGAATTACTGATAAGCTTTAAACTGGAAGTAAGTAGCATAATCCTCTTGTGCTTTTCAAATAAATTAGTGAAAAAGAAGTTTGATGGCACATGAGGGGATTATTATAGAACAACCAAGAAGTAGTAGCTGTACTTTGTACTAGAGCAGTGGTAACAAAGATAAACACGAGGAAACAAACATAGGAATAGTCAGGGTGTGCAATTGACTGTGACCAGGTATGATGTGCAAAAGAATGTTACTATAACTTCTACATTTCTGGCTTGGGTATATCCTGGTATGTTACCAGAACAGAGAACTTTTGGAGGGGGATGAATGCAAAGTTAATCTCTGAATATTCTTCCTAGGTTTAGTAAGAATGCTTCTTTCCCTTTCTTGGGTTAGTGTTATGATTAGTCCTAGTGATTAGCTCCATAGATATCAGTATTGAGTATCTGATTTGTTACTTTTGACCATTTCCAAAAGAGATAATTAGAGTCCCATCCTTGCCCCCTGCCCTCAAACTGGGCCATTGCCTTATCTTGAGCAGAGATTTCAGAATAAACTAAGAAGTTTAAAATGAGAACAAGTGAATACAGTAATTATTTTAGATCTAAGTTAATTCACTGAACAACATGTTGGTTTTTGAGTTGCGATATTCTGTGCTTATTGGGTTACTCCTAACATGTACTAATGATTTGGGGCTTTTTAATCACTATTACACTGCCCAATGTTACTCTTGTATTCTTTTTTGAAAATTTCAATATGAACATTCTTCTGATACCTTGTTCATTAGCCTGTGCTTCAGTGATCTTGTCCTCAGCTCCAATTTGAGCACTGCCAACCAAACTCCATCACTACCTGTCATCATTATGCTCCAAAGTTTGTATAATTATTCACCAATAATCACAACCCTTCCATGGTCCCAAGTTCATGTGTGAGATTCTTAGTTTTCTACATCAACTTGGCTAGGCTATGAGATCTAGTGTTTCAACCAAGTACTAACTTAGGTGGTGTTGTGAAGGTGTTTTGAGATGTAGTTAACATCTACCATCAGTTTGTTTTAAATAAAGG
The DNA here is from genome assembly GCF_001458135.2 of Marmota marmota marmota. NCBI lineage: Eukaryota > Metazoa > Chordata > Mammalia > Rodentia > Sciuridae > Marmota > Marmota marmota. The sequence goes on from NW_025999961.1 coordinate 7,982,688, forward strand.
AGATAAACTTGATAATATGGATGAAACTCATCAAATCAATTGAAAAATATTGAGAGAAAAAATTCCCCAGCAATCAAATAAGCAAATTCCTTGAATAAAGTATCTCTCCATTCCATTCTCCCCCATTCTACACACACACACACATACAAGACAACTTCTGCAATAATATCTGCAGATCCTACATCTGTGTATCCAACCAAAAGATGAAAGAAATGTTGTCTTTACTGAATATATAGATTTTTTCCCTTGTTATTACTTCCTACATAATATGACATCACTATTTACATATCATTTACACTGTATTACATATTCTAACATAATCTAGAAGTGATTTAAAGTATATCGGATGATACGTACAGGTTATGTTTAAATACTATATTATTTTATTTAAGGAATTTGAGCATCCAGATTTTGTTATCTGATGGGGACCATGCAGCTAATACCCTAATCCTAGATACTGATGATTACACACATACACATACTAAAAATCTCACAGTTACGCTTCACCTTTTCTGAAAAACTATGGCTGATACAACACATCTCCCTCCTTCCAAGCTCTATACAATACAGATCCTCCTTATTTTAGGATAGGGTGATATCCCTACAATTAGAAGTTGATAATGTTCTAATTTGAATGCATTTAATACATCTAACCTCCCAAACATTATAGTTTAGCAACACCATGCATTGTGGAGGATCAAAGTTTACTCATGTGGTCACGTGGCTGATTAAGATCTAGTCTCACAACTGCTGCCCAGCATCAGGAGACACGGTATCATACTGAAATTTTCCAGCTTAGGAAAAGATTAAAATTCAAAATTTGAAGTAAAGTTTCTGCTGAATGTTCCTCACTTTCATGTCAGTAAGATAAGAAAATCCTAAGTAGAACCTTATAATTTGGGAACCATTATAAATTCCTTTAAGTGCAATGAGATATCTCATGTAATGATCACCTCTTCTTTCACTGAATTATATGCCTTTGATGTACTAACATCATACTTTACCCAGTTTAAATTTTATATTAAATTAATACAGTCATTCCAATGTATATACTCCAATGGCCTTGTCCCTGTTTACTTATTCATAGTAACACAAAAAATCCACAACCTTGATTAAATCTAATAGAACATAGACTTAGCACACTGCAGCTATCCAAGTGAGGGTGGCTGGAAAAAAACACCTCAGAAACATGGATTTCTCAAGTTAAATTTATGACCAAAAAGTTCATGTGAGCTCTCAATGATTCCTGTCCATTCATATTCCCAGTGTTCTAGATGGACTAGTTTACAGCTTGATTTTTGTCTCTTCAACTGTCCACTACCACCTTTGTTGTTCAATGTTCTCCAAACTAGCTACAAAGCTTCTGCCTGCACATTGATGGTCAAAGCATACAACATGGCCAAACACTGAAATATGTAAATTTAGTGAAATATAGAGGAACAGAGAAAGCTGCCAATGAGAAATTTTTAGCATATCATTTAGGGTCGTACATGTAAGAGTAAAAAATAATAAAAAGAATATGATAGGATTTTTAGCAATATAATAAGAATACAAAATTTTTACATGGAAAACATTTTCAAATATGACAAAAGTATTTATAACTAGAAATGGATTGTAAAATTTATTGAAAATAATACTTTAGAGCTAAGGTTGTGGCTCAGTGGTAGAGTGCTTGCCTTGCATGTGCAAGACCATGGGTTCAATCCTTAGCACCACATGAAAATAAATAAATAAAACAAAATAAAGGTATTCTGTCCAACTACAACTGAAAAATAAATATTTGTAATAATAATAATAATACTACTTTAATACATTTATTAACATTTATAGTTCAGTACTTGTGATGTGATCTAACCAATTAGAAATTAATAATATAAGACTATAAAAGGATATGGGTTAACATTTAAAAAGTAACCTGGGACATTTATATTTAACTATTAATTAATATATATCATTTATAAATAAAAGATATAACATGTATTGCATAAAATATAAGAACTTCAAATAACTATAATAAAATTCCATTAAATTGGGAATATTTGACCAAATAAATTCAGGGGGAAATTTATACTGGATGATGCTCATTTTGCTGTTAAAATGGGCACACAATGAAGTAAACATTCAAAATAAGCTTTTAGAAAACAAACATGACTCAACCCCACAATTATGAAATTACAATGAGTTCATGAGCAAAAAGTAATAAACATTTTAAGAACTAGAACAATTGAAGAGATATGACACATTAGTCAAATAAAAATACAAATAAAGAAATGCTGTTCTTCCTCAACACTTAGTGTCTGAAGCATAAATATCAATGCTCCAGATAATTTGTTCTTCTCTTCTGGCTCTTTTTTTTATCCACTTCAACAAATTAAAAATTATAGAAACAAATAAAAAGGAATGTAAATGCCTCCCAAATCCATATTCTGACTCACTATCTTTTTTATCCATCAAATCCTTAAGATAAACAATCAACTCCAGAAATCATGCAGGGATAATGTCTGTGTCAATCTGGAATGTGCTTATCTATACACAGCAGAAAACATCTTTACCAAACAGCGCTCCAGGTCTGGATGCTGCTTCCATAATACAAAAAATAGGAAATAGAGTGAAGGACAACACAATCATAGGAATTAATATGACTATTTGAAAAAGACTTTCTAAAATCCTCATGAGTGTCTTCTGTTTAATAATCTGAGCAACAATTGAGTTTCTTCCCTACTTTCTGATGCACAAAAATCCATGAAGTTTATTATTTTTAATGTTGTTGCAAAGATCAAGTTCAACTTTTTTTTTGTTTTTGTTCGCTTGTTTTTGAAAGACAAAGAATGAAAAGTGGCAAATTGCAGAATCAACATAATTATTTTCAAGAGTTTTGCCTAATACCATGTAATGTCACTTTTCAAGATACCAAGCAAATCATAATTATTATAAGGTAAGCCTTGAGGATGAGATGATTATTTTGCTAAACATGAGAGCATAAAAAACAATGAACAATTTATTATAATTGTTAAACAATTTATAAAGTGTCTGATATGTACTAATAATTTGAACATCTACAAGTGTTATATATTAGTAACATTCTTATAGGAATTCTAAACATAATAAAAAAGTTCATTTTAATAATAAAGATAGAGTGATTTAATGAAAACATAGAAAGTGTTTTTACAGAGATATTTAAAATCATATTTGAGTAAATTTAAGATCAATAAACTTCTAGTTAATTCAAGTAAGATAAAAATCCTTGTGTGTTTTTTTATGTTTTCAGGTAAAATAGGAAAAATTTAACAACAAAATTAATCTAAAATAATCAGTGGTAAAAAACATAACATATTAGAAAATAAAATGCCCAAAACCATTATGCCAAGAAATCACCAGAATATAACACTGGATTATAAAATCAGAATAGGCAAAGGAAACAGATGAACGTCACAAAAAAATATTTTGAGTAAATGGAAGGAACAATTTCAAGTTAAAATTAGTTATTTGGAAAATATTTGATTTGAATTGAAATATCTATTTTAATTTTAACTTTATTTTTCTGAAGGCTGAGTTATTTCTAATACAACTTTGATTCTCCAAACAAAATAAAATTCATCTGTGGATTAGATGATTCATGTGTTTTCTTCTAATCTGTTCCATATTTTAATTAATTTTTTGACAGTGTGTTGCCTTAATCACAACTATAAATAATATATTATACAGTCCCTAAATTGAACAAGGTAGGTGGCAACTTTAGAATTTCTACAGAATTATAATATTTTTGTAAGAAGTAATCTATTTAAAAGTGTTTTCATATAATCTAATAAAGTGGAGTTTGTAAAAAAAATCAGTTGCCAATATCTAAAATTCAGGATAGAGAATAAATGTTGAAAGGAAAAAGAAGTCTAAAGTCTTCTTCCCAAGCTAACTCTAGGCACTATCACTACTGATAAAATTCTCTTTTATATCTGATCTTAGTGCCTGATTTTTGAATTCCAAAACAGGATTATTGACAACCCAACATGACCTTTCTTTTACCTGTATTATGTCCCTTTGCCGCCCTCATCTGGCAAACACTGATTTTTCCTGTTTTGTTGATTATATTTATCATTTATCTTGGGGGTGTGTGTGCACTAATACTTTGCATTTTGAGCAGTTTTGGAACTATTTTGTAAGATTGCATTGTGAGTCTTCAAAAATGATTTAAAAGTGTGTTTTTTTTTTCAATAGTCTGTGGAAGAAAAACATTTGTTGGTAAATGAGCATAGAACAGTGACAACATTTCTACTTTTGTGACTAGTAATACCGAAATAATCACCACCATTATAGTGTGCCAAAACAGCCTTAGCTCATCTGCTCTTTCTCTTACGAAATGAAAATGTGGAGCAATTGTAGACAGATCAGAATTCACAGTACATTCTCATTTTCAAATTAAGTCTATATAGACATAATTGTCATGGATATCATTTGGTATACAGAACAGACCTTGATTTATTATATTTCAGCTGACTTTTTTGACAAGAAACCTCATTTTAAATAAAATGAGTATCAATTAAATTTCACGTCAGAAGCATAGGGTACAACTTCCTCACTTGCCACCTTTTTTTTTTTTTAAACTTGGGTATTGATTAATGTTAACTATATTACAATGGGAAACAACAGAGGGTTTTGACTCTGTGGCTTTACAATATTTGGGTTGAGAAACTTTTTTGTTTTGTTTTGTTTTTGTTTCAAAATTGATGGCTCAGATATTTAGTATTCACTACGAATATCTCATAAATCATTTATTCTCTTTGAGAAAAAAAAATCGTGCAGATTAAAATGTAGAAATATTTATCTACATATTTCACAGTCCTTACTATTTTAGACTTCACTGAAATAAAATGTGGAATACACCACATTATTATGTGGTTAGATTGTTGAGGGATCACATTATCATATTTGTAGTTATATATGCAGTTTGTGCTTAAAAAATGATTTATTTTCATTTATAATGTTAAAAAGCTGAACACTGTCATCATTTTCTTTGTTACCCTCAAGTAAATTCCTTACTAAAGGCTGCCAAAACTTCAGCCACTCTTGACTTCCATAGCTTATCTGCAGTAGAATTTGAGAATGGATTTATTCTCTATAACTAAATCTGCATAGGATGAAGCTTTGAGCTTCTACAAAGCAATGGACTACAATATATTTTCACAATTTATTCCAATATCATGATAGTGTCCATCTACAGATACTCACGGATGTTGGAAGAATAACTGGGTCACAGTTGCCGTAGTGAAGAATACCAAGTTCTAATGTAGGGGAAACTGGTGGCATTTAGCAGCAAAAGGAGACAAAATTTTTCCAGATATGCATGTGTGGGAGGGATGGAAGTCAGGATAAACATGTTGTAAACACACTAGGTTTGGAAATTAAGGAGAACAAGGCAACAAGTTGAAGTCTTTCTGATGGTAAGGAGACTGCATAATGAAGCAGCAGTCTCAGTAAGTAAGCTGGTACCCTGGTAGCTGAGACTGGAAGTCAGAGACGGGATCTGTAACTAATATAGAAGTTCTGAGGGAGCTGGTGCCAGGCATGTTAAAAGCTATGGCCAGGGCTGGGAACTGGAGGAGACGTCAATGAAAAGACTAGCAGTTCAGGCTGTATATTTTCATATAGGCAGCTTATCAGGCATTGTAAGCCAAAAAGCCATATAAAGATGACTATGGGATTTTTATCCTAAGTAGTTGCCTGCCTCATCTCTTTGCTTTAAAATAGCCGCTTCAGAGCTTCCCAGAAAATGTCACATCTTCTTATAACTTTCAGAAGTCATAGTGAAAGGAAAGCGAGGAACTGAGAGACAGGGGAGCAAAAATGAAAGACAGAGACCAGACAGAGATACACATGAGAGTTCATTTGTCAGACCTGATAAATAAAGACACATGTCCCCATAGACAGAGAGAGGCAAAACAGGCTTGGGGATCAGGACTTCTATGGGGCAGGCTCAGTGATTACCGCTGGGTAGGTCCTAAAGCAGTTGGTTAAGGGTGGGGTTGGTATGAGTGGTGGGGCTTTCTCAGAAACGTCCTCAGGTGAGAAAGCAAAATTTTTCTGAAAATGGAGGCTGTCACTTAGGATGGCCATCTAGATGCTAAGCAAGGACCTTACACACAGCAAGTAAAAAGTAATAAATAAATTACTTGTATATCATTTTGCTGTTTCATTGTCTTCTGTCTTCTTTCTTTCCTTTCCTTGCCTTTCTTTGCCCACTAGCCTCTGCTCTTTTTCTCTTTCCCTCCCCTCCCATTCCTCTCCCTTGCCTTCTTTTACTTTACTTCACTTAATCTCTCCTTTTTTTTTCCAGATAATATATGAACATCTACTGCATCTATTTGGAACTAGGTATTTCCCTGCTAGTAACATACTGGTCCCTAACGTGTTTCAGTAATACATTTTGCATAATCTCATTGAACTAAACTTCCTAGAACAAAACTCTAGCCTCATAAATTCACTTCCTTAAATATACTATACACCAACTTTTTAGTATATAGTAACTAAATGAGAAGATTTCCAAATTTGTAACCAAATGAGAAGATTTCCAAATTTAGGGCCTTCAGGGACCTAAATAACATAACTTCCACTTATTTTATTTTTAATATTCTCATCCCCATTCTCCTACACTTACTCTATTTTAACAAAGTAAATACTTTAACATTCTTCAACTTTGCCTTATGCCAGTGTTTCCAAAACTTTTCCTCAAAGTTCTGCTAATTGCAAAATGAAGCAAGAATATAAGATAATCACCCTGAAGAAAATAAGACATTAGAAGACTTGTGTCACTTTCATTAAGTTCCATAATTATCTTTCTTTAAAATGTAAGATTACATTTCTTGGTATTAGATAAATAAAAAGGCCCAAAACAAATCAGCAATCAGCATTTCTTATTGGCTACTGTGAGTGATGTTGCTTTGCCTAATTTATCAACTTTTGTAAAATAAGGCTATTTACAAAGTTGACATTGTATGATTGATTTAACCCAGCACTCATTCCTATTTATTTTTTAGTTTATTGTGTCAATATTTTGAGAAAAAATTATTTAAATCTGTGAGTACTTATTTCTAGGTTATTTTCTGCTGCTTCAAACAGTGACTCAAAGTTATCAGAGGTACATTAAGTTTAGAAGACTGTCAAAGATACAGTGTCATAAAAATTTCTCAGGCAGAAGAACATGTGTGATATATTTTGTTGACATCCTAGTAAAAAAAAATACAACCTAAAATATTCTTTCTTCTGTTCATAATGACTTATTTCCTACATGCAAAATACTCTATCTTCCAAAAGCCAGTACTATTGTATCATGAGCATCAAATCTAAGATGCTATCAATAAAGTCAGTTGAAGTTTCCAAAGTCAGCTCATGCTTCTTGGGATCAAATCTACACGTACACAATTCCTTCCATCTGAAAAGCCTTTTCTAATGAGACAAATTATCTGTCTCTCAAACATTCCACTTGTGATGGAGAATGGATGGTGGCATACATTTGGACATTTCCATCTGGGAAAAAAAGTATAATTACAATGTTCATAGAAGCACAGAGCAATTCTGAAAATCAGCCAGTTAAATGTGCTAATCCTTCCTCTTTGGGAAAATTTTCTACATTTTTTTCCTACCTCCTGGTACTTCTTTCTGCTATTGAGTCATTATTATTTTTACATTAGAAGAGGCCTCTGTTTAAAGCTGAGTAATTTTCTCTCCTTCTCTGTGCATGAAAGTTTGGGATCTAGAGAGTTACTTTCCTTTTGAGCCTGCTTTGTCAGTTTTATTACAATATGATGGTGTCTACCACCTGTCTTTTGAAAATCAAGTTTCATTGGAACACAGACATACCTATTCATTTATGTATATTGTATGGCTGTTTTCTCTTTAAAATGACAAGAGTTGAATGTTGCTGCAGAAGTCATAAGGCCAAATAAGTCTAAAACATTTATAACCTGATACTTAAAAAAAATGCTGTCTTTTAGTCTAGCTGAGATAGTCTACAAGGCAGTGCCTTAAATCTTTCTGATGTTTTAACAAAGAGTTTCCTGTCATCCCTATGATATGAACTTTATCTTGTGTATTGCTGCAGCATCCCAGATTTTATTTTCACCCTGATGCAACCTTCTATGTTAAAAATATTCTTACTAGATGGAAAAAATTTAGTGGAAGATATTTTTATATCTAGCCCAGCAAATTCTATCCTCTTCATATTTTGGATAAATTCTGTCTAAACTTTTTTTCTCAAATATTTTAAATTTTCCTTTCTTTCCTACCTTTCTACCTATGATGTATATTTAAAAGGAACCATTTGGTACTTTTGATATTTTGTATGAAAATCAACCCAGTTAGATTCACTAGTTTGAAGACAGCTTTGGGTTAGCTTTCTGTAGCTGTGACCAAAATACCCAAGAAGAATAACTTAGAAGAGGAGAAATTAATTTTGGGTTCACTGTTTCACAGGTACAGTTCATGGTCATTTGACTCCAAGGCAGAAATATGGCAGAGGAGCAGAGTGGATGAAAGCTACTCAACTCATGACAACTCCTGGCAACCAGGAAGTAGGGTGGGGGGAGGGGAGAGAAAGGAGGAAGAAAAAGGGGCTGTGGATATAGACCCTCCAGCCATATTTCATGTACCTATAATTACTACCCAAAATTCCATTCAAATTATTAATCCATCAAATGGCTTAGTCCACTGAAGAGGTTTCATCTCTGACAATCTAATCATTTTATCTCTGAAAATGGTTATCACATTACATAAACTTTTCATTTGGACACATCACATCGAAACTATAACAGTGTTTCTATTTTTCATGTTACCATAAACCATATTTTCCTAAATAAATTTTATACCATATATATAATTTTTATTTCAGGTTCTCATGAAAATTTCCTCAGTGTCCTTCCTTTTTCTACTAACAATCTTCATGAGCACTTTCTGGCTTCTGCCCAGTCACAAATTTAATGTCCCATCTCATGAATACATGGATTTATTCTGTCAAAATTAACATGCTTTCAAGTTGCTATAATTTTTTCTCATTTAAATTTATTTTTAAAAAGTCAAGAAAAAAATCATGGCTTTAAAAAAATAGATATATTTATTGTGATGAGAGAAGACATGGATGTTAAATCCTATATTAGTAAGCAAATTAACCATAATTTCAAACGGAATTTTAATGAACTTATTATTTGTGTTTGTAATTAAAAGTTTAAAAATAAAAAGCAACACAATGTAAAGTGATATTCTCATTTAAAAATATTTTATTTATTTTTTTTTAAATTGTTGATGGACACAACACCTTTATTTAATTAATTGATTTATTTTTATATGGTGCTGAGGATTGAACCCAGTGCCTCACAAATGCTAGATGAGTGTGCTACCACTGAGCCACAAACCCAGCCACAAAATGTTTACTTTTTTATCCTTGAGTTTTTTCTCTGGCCACAAGAACTAACATCTCTCTTCCTCTGTTTTGATAGGTATGAACTCTGTGCATGTGTCAGAATTGTTAGTATGATGTATATTTATGTGCACACACAAGGGTTTCACAGTATTGCAGTATTCAATAAAGTAAACATAATTTGTGTTAATCTTCAGATGTAAGCACCATATTGATCCACTTGATTGAGCAAAGTTCTACTGATCTGTGCACATGTGTGATAAAGACTTTTTTAAAAAAAAAATTTGTTTTTGTTTTTTGTTAGTTGTAGATGGACACCATACTTTTATTTTATTTATTTATTTTTTTGTGGTGCTGAGGATCCAACTCAGTCCCTCACATGTGCTAGGCAACTGTTCCACCACTGAGCCACAACCCAACCTATGATAAACACTCTTAAGAGCACAAAAATCCATCACTGTTTTTCAAAATTGATGTTTTTTACTCTGATCGTCTGTCTGAAATCTACTCTTATACATGTGTGTTGTCTGCCTCCTATATGATTGTCACTATGCTCAAATCTGTAAATGTAACAGAATAGGAAAAAAATATGCAACAAATAGATAAATTCTTCATGCATTATTGTGAAAAAAAGCCAGCCAGAAAATATATATCTTACTATTTTGACAGGGTAAACCTATGAAGTAAACTGAGGAAGGTAGAGATTTCTGCTTCTGGCAATGGTAGATAACATCTTGCTAAGAAACCCCCTTGCTAAGGTTAACTAGTAAAGTAAAAAAAAAAAATACACACATACACACACACACACACGAAAAAAAAAAAAAAACAAAAAAAAAACAATTCTATGTGAAATACTATTGGAGTAAGGGAAAAAACACCAAGACACAGAGAGCATATATCAATGCCAAAGTTAAGTGTGGACTTTCTCATTAAGGCATTCAATGACTTACAATCACAGACCAGAAATAGACTTTTCAGTAAACTCATTGGGATGGAAAATCAAACATAGTGTTCATGGCTCATTAAAGATGATGGGTCATGTGAAAGTCCTGAACAGTCCTCATCAAAGAAGATACACAAGTGGTAAATAAACATCTGAAAAATGCTTTGTATCATATGTCGTCAGACAAATACAACTTAAAAAAAATAATGAGACACCACTGCTCACCTATTAGAATGACTAAAATCCAGAATATTGAAAATATCAAATTCTAGCAAGAAAGAGACACAACAGGAACTCTCATTCACTCATAGTGGTAATGCAAAATAGAACTGCCTTCTTGACAAAGAGTTTGGTGGTTTCTAATAAACTTAAGTCTTATCATGCAACCTAGCAATCATTCACCTTTGTCTCCACCCAAAGGATATGACAATTTATGTTTATACATAGACTTGCTTGTAGATGTTAATATCAGCTATATTCATAATTGACAAAGCTTGGGAGTTACCAAGATGTTATTCAGTGGGTAAATGGATAAATAAATTACATCCAAAGAAGTAGTACTTACAGATAAAATATAAAATTTCAAGTCATGTAAAGATAGAGAAGAAACAAATGCACATTATTAAGTAGAAGAAGCAGTCTAGAAAGGGAGCATATTGTATGATTCCAACTACATAATATTCTGGAAAAAACAAATCTAAGAAGACAAGACTGATTGCCAGGGGAGAGAGGATGAATAGGTAGAGCACAGCTGATTTTAGGGCAGTGAAAATGCTCTGCATGATACTATAATGATGAACACATGTCATATACATTTTTCAAATAGAAAGAATGTAGAACACTAGGAGTGATCCCTACTGGGAACTGTGGACTTTGGGTGATTTGATCTGTCAGCATAGATTCTGTCAGTTGTAATGGAGGCACGGTGCTCATTGGAGATGTTAATAATGAGGGAAGCTGGGCCTGTGTGGGGGCAGAAAGTACATAGGAAATTTGTATTCTGTCCACTCAACTCTGCTCTGGACCTAAAACTGTTCTAAAAAATTAAAATATTTTTAAAAAGCGTGATGACCTCTCGTTATCATTTCAGACTTTCAGTTGGGAACATGAAAGGATAAAGATGATGAGGAATTGGCCAGTGCCGAGAGATTCTAGGGAAAGTTCAAATCAACTCAACTTGTGTCAAAATAAAATTTTTGTCCCTATTTAGATGCAAATGAGTAAATCAGATATGAGGAAGGAAACACAACAACTGACATCACAGAAATACACACACACACACACACACACACACACACACACACATATATATATATATATATATTCACCTTTGTCTTCACCGAAATGATATGACANGTCAACCAATAAGGAATCTCCACACTTAATGGCTTGCTGGCGTTACTTCACAAACCACTCCCTCTGGCAAAATGCCAGGCGCCATCTTGACTTGTTTACAGACCCTAACAGGTTTTGCCAAATCTTTAAAGAAATAGTGGCAGTTCTTTTCAAACTATTCCAAAGAATAGAAAGGAAAAGGAAAGCTTCCATACCAGCCTATGTGCCCAGCATTACCCCAGTACCAAAACCAGGAAGACACAGCAATAGCAGAGGTAATGGAGTGCTTTTGAACAGGGAGAATAAAGGAAACACCTGGTCACTCTTGGCAGGAATGTACAATCATTGTAAAACACAGCATGGAGTTTCTTCAGAAAATCAAAAAAGAAGATTACCATGTGATCCAGCATTCCCATAACTGGATATATACCAGGAAATAAAATCAGTATATCAAAAAGACACCTATATTCACATGTTTATTATTCCAATATTCTCAATAGCCAAGAAATGGCTTACTGTCTATCAACTGATGATAGATATAGAAAATGTGATAGATTTATACAATGCAATATTATTCAGCCATACAAGACAGGAAAGTTCTGTCATTTGAAGCAACATAGATGGAACTGGAGGGAATTATATTAAATGAGATAAGTTAGGGACAGACAAATATCAGATGTTTTCATGTGTGAAACTAAAAAGCTGATCTCACATTAAGTGGCAAATAAAATATTGCTACCAGAGCATAGAGGTGTGTGTGTGTGTGTGTGTGTGTGTGTGTGTGTGTATGAACACATGTCAGGAATTGAACTCAGGGGCACCTCACCACTTCACCACATCCCCAGCCCTCTTTAGTATTTTATTTTGAGACAGGGTCTCACTGAGCTGCTTAGTACATCACTTTTCTGAGGCTGGCTTTGAACTTGTACTCCTCCTGCTTCAGCCTCCCGAGCTGCTGGGATTATAAGTGTGCGCCATAGCATAGAAGGATTGTGAAGGAGGAAAGGATCATGAAAAGATTTTTAATAGGTACAGAGGAGCAATTGGCTGGAAGGAATAACTTCTAATGTTCTATAACACAGTAGAATACCTATGACTGGCAATAATTAGTTGAATATATTAAAATTGCTAGTAGAGAGGATTTTGCATGCCCCCTGAAACAAAGAAATGGCAGATATTTGAGGTTATACATATTCCAGTTTCCTTAATCTGATTCTTAAACATTGTTTGCAAGCTCTTATTGCCATGTTGTACTTTATAACATGTATAATTATGATGGGTCAATTAATAATAAAACATTTTAAAAGAGTAAAGGGAAAGTTGAAAAATAGTAAAGTTGATTCTTTCAAAAATCAATGTAATTTTTAACTTGTGGGAAGACCAGTTAAAGAAAAAGAGAAATAAATAAGAAAAAGAAAAAAAAACTGCTGGTAATGAATGAGGGATAGCATTACATCATTAAGATTCTTCCGATATTCTTCAAAGTATTATTCATGTGATATTAAATTCCCTAATACCAATTAAAATCAACATTAATATTTGACTATAGAGGAAGTTTTAAAATGGGGCCAAACATTTTTTGACACATTTTATTAAGCAGTGGAAGTTTTTGTTTTTTCCCCTTGAATTTGGGTGACCCTGTGACTATTTTGACCTAGAGAGTAAGGCAGACATGATGCTGAGTTTCTCCCAAGAGCATGTCATAAAAGACCCTGAAGCTTTATATTATTTGCTGGGGACAACAGCACCAGGTATCCTCTTGCACCTTCAACTAGCAAAAGTCTGTTATTTGATAAGGAGTTCAAACCCAGATGCAAAAGCCATGTGTGATTCTCTGGCCAATAAGGCAGCTGTGCCAGAACTTCAGGTTGCCCAGATATTGAGACCTCCATATTACCCCAGGTCTAAGCTCAGAGTCACCCTCAGCTGTTCTAGTCTTCCTAGCTAAACCCCAGATATCATGCATGGAATAGCAAAATCTATATTCCCTGAGGTCTGAATTTTTAGCTTATGGAAAGTTTGTTGTTTTATCTTTCTAAGTGTTGAGGTGGTTTGGGATGACACAATAGATAAATGGAGCACCTAGAATCTGAAAATAGCTACTGAATTGTCCCTGCGCATGCATGCTACCCTCCTGAGATCACTTCCATGAGTAGAAATAAGATTAAATATTAAATGATAAATCCGACCACATTTCATCCTGTTTAAATTTTTCTATTGGACTTCCAATGTCCTCAGCACAATGGAGATAAATATTTACTGTGATTTACTGAACTTTCTATTTTTTTTTCTGTACTTGCCTAACCTGAACATTAAAATTAGGCCAGGTCACCCTGTTATGGTCTTATAAAATACATATTTTTGTTATTGCACTTACTAGAGTTATGATTTTATATGCATTTGTGAGATTGTGTGAGTAATGATGTTCCCTTTTAAGCTCTAAATTTCTTGAGGGCAAGAACTAGATCTGGTTTTGATCATCATTTTATTCCAGGCACTCAGCCCACTGTCTAACCTAAATTATGTGGTCAGAAAATACTTCTTAGTGCTGATATTATGAAGAATAGTAAACCAGAGAAAATCTGAAGTGACATAAAAATGACTTGGTTCAGCTCAAACAAGAAGGCTTAAAATGCTAGAGGCAGAGATGATAGAAAAAAAGGATACAGAGAAAGATTTTGCAAGAAGGCATTCTCAGTAAATGCTTGTTTGCATGCCTTCAGGACCACCTCTTTCTTTGAGATAAGAGAATAGATTGTGGCATCCTGAAAGAATTGTTGTGAGAAGACGGGGATAGGGCCAGATAAACTGATCAATGAGAAAATAGAATCCCAGCACCCATAAATGAAAAGTAGGGGGATACACATTTTGCCAAAAACTATGCAGGAGAGGTTGTATGATAGAATTTTTAATTTTCAGAGAAGGGAGATTTTGACAGCTGCTTCAAACTAACAAGAGTCCAAAAACAAGAATAATTTTGATACTGTCATTTATGTGCCTATCACAATTACAACCACATAAAAAGCAGCATGTATAGCATAATAAAATACTTAAACTTGCCAAATGGAATGAGGCAGGCATGTCAATCAAAACATTAACTACATCGTGTGATTTCTTTTTTCTTTTTGTATTAATGACAGCCTTGGTTTTGAAGGACAAACTATGGGATCTATGGGGCAGAAAGGATTTTTTAAATTAAGCTTGGTTCATATTTTCTGAATATAGTACTTATTCTTTTCAGGATGTAAGAGATGTAAGTTTTGAACATGAGGCACTTAGTAGTTAAAGGCATCTCTCCTGATGTCATGGAGAAATAATTCCTGATACAGGTATTTAAAAAATTAGTAGAAATGACAAAATGATTTAATATCACTAGCTCAAGTTGTATACATGAATGATATTGTATTTTTACTTTAAATTGGATATTTCTCTTATGGAATCTATATGAAAAATATAAAGAAGAGAAAAAAAGGAAATATGAAAACAATTTAAAGTTCTCATAATATATTGAGGAATATAATATACATTTTTAATACAGAGAGTGTTCATGGTGTGATTAAATGTCAGCCAATATCTCAGGAGATCAAAATTCCCATAGTGTTAGTCCAGCCTGTGATATTTACCAGCACTTAGCCTTCTACACGATCCTTGGCAAATACACATAGGTAGGATCTGGGGCCATGATCATTTACACAGATGCAGCGTTTCCCATCTTCTCATGATGTGCATCCTAGATGGATGATCCAGTTGATGCATTGTTCTTGTTTTTGCAAAACAAAACAGGTCCTGATGAAACCATACTAAATTCATCAGTAAGAATTTTTCACAAATGTGATGTCAGTCAGAACTATATTGCCACTGAGCATGCCCGATGTCTTTGTGATGATTTCTAATCTACAATTATATCACCTAACTTATTAATTGGCTTGAGTATGAAACTAATATGACAGTTGATTTCTCACTTCTCATTTGGAAAAAGACTCATCTGTGGAATGAACTGTGTTTGTAGAGATAGAAGGTAAATTCTGTGACAGCAGGTTGTTTTGAAGTACAGGAAAATATAGAAAGTAAAAGAATGGTGCCCTACATTTGAAAGTTAAGGTGTTATAATGCTTTAAACTCATACAAGAAAATGAGTATAATTTCTCCTTTCACCTCATCTTCATCCTAGTTATAATACCATTAATATTATTGCTGGTATTATTCTACTTCAATAACAGTAATTGAAGCAGCAACAGTATTAATGGTAGTAATAATAGTAATTGCAGCATTAAAAGTAGTTTTAGTTTTCATAATATAACAAGTAGTGCTAGTGGTGGTAGAGAGAGTAATTTTTTATTATTAGTGTAAGATTCAATTTCCTAGTAGGGATTATATCACACACTTATAAGGCTTGGTTGAAGAGAGTTTAGTGGAGAATTATGTATAGCTTCATGAACTGAATGAACGAAACCAACAAAAGATAATAATTCCAGCAACACTGGAACCAAGGAAAGAAATATATAGTAAGAACTGAGCAAGAACTGTAGCCACAGGAGGACACACCTACAGGGGCTGTGGCTTAGATCAGGTGTGGGGGTAACACACACCTCCTTCTGCCCTCTAATGTCCCAGGAAGCATCCCAGGGGCAACCAGTAGGAAGCTAGAAACATGGGTGCTGAGGAGACACATACCAGAGAGAGAACTTCCAAGGGTGTGGAATAGGACAGAGAAGGGTAGAAATTTACTTTGGAGTGACAGAAAGAGTGACAGAAAGCTTAACAAGTTGCCTTTACTTTTCATTAACTATATACCATAAAATGTTCAAAGTCATTTAAATGCATTCTTTGGTCTTTAATAAATCTTGTTTAATGTATAAATAGCAACAATCTCATAAAGTGAATTGCTCATACCCCCATTCATGTTTAGGGAAGATGAGAATAAAAGGGGTGAGATAGCACAAAATCGAAAGGAAAATAAAAGTAAAAGTTCCTTACAGACATGATCAAGCATGGAGGTTAGAGACTCAAGTTTCTTTATTTTCTATGTAGAAAAAAGAACAGGTACTCCAAATTATTTTTTCCATCTGCCACGTAAGTGCTCTAAAACTTTAGGGCAGAAAACTAGTAACATCAGTAGCACAGACTACTTATTTTTTTTTTCCAGAGCTAGATGTGTTAATCTTATCTATAGCCATGGAAAAGGGATGGCCTTTTGCACTTTATTTTGAACCCCAGGATTCATTTTTTCTGCACCTTCTTTATCCCATTCATCTTTGAATTGAGGTGTTAGGAAAATGAACTCTAGTGAACTCCAATGGTAACCTTAAATGCTTTTGTCTAATATGATTTGGTAGGTGAGAAACCAAGAGCAAAAGAAGCAAAAATCAGTAGAAGGAGCAGTGAACTAGATAGTAGGTGACCCAGACACTAGATATAGCCAGTAACCAGCTTGGGGTTTAAGAATAATCTTTTACTCTCACGCAGATGTAAGAATTTTACCTTCAGGCAGTCTCTGTCCTCGGAATGCCTTGCATTACAGAAGTGCATTTGTCTGTGCTTTGAAGAGCACACAGCACTTTTTCCCATAGCAACACATTTTTCAAGGGAAGCCCATAGTGTCTTCTTGATGTATGTTTCTTCTTGCAGCTACCTGATTGAATTTTGTGTGTTTAAGGAAAGGGTCTTTTGTTTTGTTATGCTTTGTGATGGCACACAAATATCAAGTTAGGTAGGATGTAATTACCTTCAGCAATATACACCAATTGACACACACATATACATACACTCTTATACAAAGAAAGGCTTTTCTTCGACCCAATTTTGGATAAAGGTAGACTTAGAATTGTCATTAGTGCATCAAAAAAGATAATCTTGGGGATATTCCAAAGTCCTTCAATCAGCATAATATCTGACATAAGATGCCTAGAACCAAACACAAACAAATGTGAAATTGTAAGGATTTTTTTTATTAAGGATAGCAAGACAGATACATATGAAAACAAAATTTTTTCCCCAACACCAAAGTGCTATTTGATACATCTATTTTTTCACAACAATGTTGATAACCTGGTGATTAAATAGATTTTTAATAGACACTAAGAAAGTAGGAAAATATAGAGCCAGCTTAGTGTAAGCCACATATCCTTTCCACTTCCCTTCCCATGAGATTCCCCATCTGTGTACTAGCTTTGATCTGGAGTCACAAACAAAGACTATCAATTTATTCAAGAGATCAAATGTTACTTTTGGTGTAGACCCTGGGGAAACTCAGAAGAGGGACATAAGCTTTGGGAGTACATTGATTTTCAAAGTGTTGATCTGAATAATCCATGACATATTTAGTTTCTTTGACTGTGAGAAGATGTACATGGAGGTGATGAGCTCAGAGGGCTTTGTTCTCTTGGCATAAATCCTCTCTTTCCTTTTGCAGTTGTCTTCTTTATATTACCACAGAAAAATACTCTAAATAAAAAAGCTCACGCTACACATCTCCCTGCCAAAAATATGGTAAATGTTCCTAGAATTTCTGATTTTCCTGTTTTAAAATAATAAAGAAAAACTGGACCCATACTTTCTAAATGGTTGCTGATTTTTATGTGTCATTCTGAGAGTCAGTTTTCCTTCAGAAATTGTTAAGAGAATGCACATATTTTTAAATAGATTTATTTTTTAAAGCAGTTTCACGTTTGTAGAAAAATTGAGCACAAAGCATGAAGAATTCCCATAATCTACCTTTATTCCTTCCCATATGTTTCCCTGGATGCTAACATTTTTTATTGGTGTGGTTTATTTGGTATAATTGATGGTACAACATCGATATATGATGCTTAACTAAAACCAATAGTGTTTAAAGGGTTCTCTCTTTGTGTTGTACAGTTCTGTGGGTTTTGACAAATGTGTAATGTCATATACGCACCATTATATTATTAAAATAATTTCACTGTCCTAAAATCTGCTGTTTTTAACCTATGCATACCTCTGCACCCCCTCTCATCCTGGAAACCATTGGTAATTCTACTGTCAATAACATAGTCCCCCTTTTTCTGCCTTCACTTTCCATGGTTTCAGTTACACCTGGTTAAACCCAGTTCAAAAATACTTAATGGAAGCTCCAGAAATGAACTGTGAGTTTTAAATTGTACATTGCTTTGACTAAGTTAAGAGATCTCACGACATTCTTCTCTATCCCACCAGGGACATGAATTATGCCTTTATGCCTTTGTCTACCACATCCAAACTGC
Organism: Marmota marmota marmota; assembly: GCF_001458135.2. Lineage (NCBI taxonomy): Eukaryota > Metazoa > Chordata > Mammalia > Rodentia > Sciuridae > Marmota > Marmota marmota. The sequence goes on from NW_025999961.1 coordinate 8,001,592, forward strand.
ATATCTGCTTTTAGTCATTTAGTAGTCATTCCTGTTATCTGATTGACTTCTGGGTTCAGGTAACCCCCTTTTTACCCAAAACCCTAGCATAATGATGTGAAGAAGTCACCAAGAAATAAAATATGGAAGGAAAAATGAACTTTGGTGCCATGCAGCAGTGCTGCAGGCCTATGGTAAAAACCATTGTTTACATAGGGTTCTGTACCATCTGTGGGTCTCAGGCATCTACTAGGGCTCTTGAAACATATCCCCTGAGAATATAGTTTCACTTTTTCCAGAATGACATACAGTTGACATCATACCTATGTTGTCTTTTCAGACTGGTTTCCTTCATTTAGTAACATACATTCTAGTACCTGTATGTCCACTCATGCTTAATAGCTGAAGTATTTGTTTTATTTTATCTCTGAATAATATTCCATCTTCTAGATGTACCACACTTATCCATTTGATGGCTAAAAGACAATTTGGTAGCTTCTAAAATGGGGAGTCTATGAATAAATCTGTTATGAACATATGTATTCAGGTTTTTATTTCGGCATAGGTTTACAACTCCTTTATGCAAGTACCTAGGAGCATGGTTGCTATATCATATAGTAACTCTATTCTGTTTTAAAAGAAATTGCCAACTATCGTCCCAAACAACTACTATAACATAGTCCCTCCAATAAAGAGAGACAGTTCTTACTGCTCCACCTTCTTGACAGCACTTGATGCTGTGTCTATTTTGGATTTTTTAAAAAATCATATCTTGCAAACTTTTCTATCCAGTCTGTGATTTGTGTTTTCATTATCTTGATCATATAGTTTGCATTAAAGATTTTAATTTTGATAATGCCCAACTTGTTTTTTCATGAATCATGAAATTGGTATGTTCCTTAAAAAAATATCACCCAACTCAACATCACCTGGATTTTCTCCTATTTTGTCATTTAGAAATTATGCAGTTTTGCATTTATGTTAGGTCTGTGACACATTTCAAGTTGAATTTCGTGAAAGGTGTAGTTTTTATGTGTGAATTCATTACCTTGCATGTGGATAGCCATGTCGCAGTTCCGTTTGTTGAGAAGACTGTCCTTTCTCCACGGAATTCTCTTTACTCTGTTCTAAATATCAGTTCACTACATTTGTGTGCACATTTTTCTGGGCTCTCTATTCTGTTCCAGTAAACAATTCATTTGTTCTTTTGCCAATACCATACTGCCTTGATTACTGTAGCTTTATAGTACAATTAAAATTTGTGCATTGATTTTTCCCCAATTTTGCTTTCTTCAACACTGTATTAGCAATTCTGAGTCTTTTGCTTCACTATATAATCTTGAGAATCAGTTTGTTAATATTCACACAATTACTTGCTGAAATTTTGTTTGGGATTGGGTTGAATCTATTGACCAATTTAGGAAGAAATACCATCTTAACAACATTGAATCTTAGCATCCATGAATAAGAGATCACTCTTCATTTATTAAAATCCTCCTTAATGTCTTTAAAGTCTTGGAGTTTTCCTCATATATTTTGTACATTTTTTTGTTTGACTTACATGTTTTTAAAAAATTTTTGGCTGCTAATGAAATGTAAATACTTTTTCCTACCTCTTCCATCTTTATAAGGTATACATAAATTTAGTCACAACAGTCTGAAAGTTAATATTGTTTCATGTGTTACTTGTTCATTTAAATTTTTCTTTCATATTTTAAACCCACAGTTTTATACAATATCTATCTTTTCAAATCTTTGTGTTCATGGTAATTCCTGCATGAGAAGCCATAACTACTTAAATATAGTTTGAATATACACATTAGGTTTTTCTTGGGACAGTGTAGAGTCTTAAATGTATAATAATTATTAAAGTCTCAAGTTTTTATAAAATTTGCCCAAATTTCTCATTTTACATATGCAATTATCTGATAAAATAGAATTGGATGCTTATCAAAATGTCCATATTTATATAATAATGTGTAAAATTAAATAATCATAGAAACAAAATAAATCTAAAAAAAATTATTAGTCTTTATGTCAACATTTGAGACCTTGAAATGTGATGTGATTTTTTTTTAAACACAATCATAAAATTATTCTAGAGAATGTAGTAGGAATCAGGTTGGTGGTAAAACTAACTCTTGAAGACAATCATCATATTTTCTGCATAAAATTTGGAGTCTTTTTCCATGTCTCAATGACCTTGTCCCAGAGAGGCGATAATTTACATTTGCATGTAGAATTTTAAAAGGCAAATATTCAAGTTTGATTTAGCATAAGTTGAAAGTAGATACTAAAATTATACACTCTTCATTTTGCTGTTTGTAGGTCACAAACGATTGCTCTTAACATGTCTGACAACAATTCATGGAAACACTATTAAAATTGACTTGGAGGGTTTGTGTTCATTCTGCACACTCGCTCAAACTAAATTAATTCATGGGAGCAATTGAGAAGATAAAAGGACTCAGAACATGTACTTAAACCAAAATATTGAAGTGTTAGAATCTTTCTCAGTGAATAAAGAAGTACCTAATATTCTCCTTCAAACGAGGTCCTAGTTAATTCTAGAGAATTGACACACCAGAGTATGCTGAAGATGGTTGTAATACTGCTCCATTAGATCTATTGTTAGAAAATTGCACTTTACATATCTGGCTGCACACACACTGCATAAATTGCTAGGTTGGGGATGACTTCACTATTTGTCCTTGTGGTGTTTTGTAATGCTGTGCTAATGCAATACACTCCTTTATCTATCTAGCTCTGTGTTTAAAGGTTGATTTGATCTGATTTCGGGGGCAATGCCTGCAGAGCATCAAGCAAGTGTTTCCTGAGTAAAGTGTTTGCATTTGTACTTGCATATTTCTTCTCCACTTCGTTTTTCTATGGAATTGGCATGCTTCACAGAAAAGATGGTTTATAGTGTATTTGATTACACAGTTAGACATAACAGTTCAGCACAATATGCTATAATCAGGACTACTCAGAAAAGCAATTTAGTCCTGATCTTGTCAAATTAAGTGTGTATTGAATGTATAACTTACCGTCTCCAAAAAGAGCTATTTTGAGGCAGTAGTGAGAAAAAGAAAACCATTACTTGTTGTCATAATTTTCTTTTAAGGAGTAGATTGGTAGAATCAGTTGAGCTGTCATGGGACTAATCTTTCAATAACTTTTTCTTTGTGTGTGTGTGAGAATAGAGACAAACTGTGGGTAGTGTGGATATTGATACCAAAGATGAAAAATCTTGAAATGAAAATAAGTGAAAGAAAAAGAGATGCTTACATGTGGAGCAAGGAACTACAATAAAGAAATGAGAGAGGGAAGAAGGCAGGGCAGTCCTAGAGAGGAGGAGGTCTCATACTTGGCTTCTCAGATGCTGCCATATTGACAACCATCCCAAAATTCAACCTCACATTGGCCATACCCTCAAAATTCTGACTGACTTCTCTACTTCTTATTGATAGAAATGACAATACTTGCTTTTTAAACTCTGCCTTCCAACAAAATCAGCTGGTTATCATCACACTGGCTTTTGATATTTTTGTGACAGGTTTTCTGCATAGTTTCCATTAGATTGCACAAGTTATCTTCTCTTTTTTCCTACTAACTTTTCTGTATAATCACTTAATAATAAAGACAGGTGAAAAAAAGTGTTTATTTAGAAGTATATTATTGAAATCAGGCCAGAATTGTCTTGGGGAAGAAACTAGTATTATGCATTCAATATTTTCCTATTTAAACTAAATTAACTTTGGTGATTATTTATATTGCCAAGGGTGTGGGAAGCAAAAATCTTAAATAATATTAAAAGATACTTAAAATGGTCTTGAAAGCAACTTGCCAGGACCTACCCAACTGAAAAATGTATCTGCTCCTTGATAAAGCAACCACATTAGATATGCTTATGAAATGTACTGATTAACATTTGCTAAATATATGTATGATATTCATTAATATTATTATCCAAAACAAAGGTAAACAATTTATTAAATAAAAACACACCTTCTATCAGGTGTGTATTCATTAAGTAAATCATAGTCCATTTCTCTGAGAATAAATGATACATATCTTAAGAAACTCTAAGGGAAAACTTTCCAAGACAAGTGAAAAATATAGGTATAACTCAGTTTGAGTTGTTTTACTATTTTAGTGTAATTCTGTAACACCCTGCCTCTTGGGGAATTTTTAATGATGCCCAAATCTGAAATTTAATCATGTATTTCAATATTATGCTCTCCAAATACATAACTTACCTCTAGAAAATAGATTATCAATAGCAATTTTATCTCAAATTATTTATCAATACAAGCGATTCATCTTCCCTTCTATATAGAAAGATTTTCTGGACCAGAATATTTATCTTGTTTGTTTAATTTTTTTTGCACCCCTTAAACTATATTGAACACTGAACTCTTTTGAGAAAAAGGAAATTTTAATTTGAAAATAATTTCCATGGAGTTGAAGGGAAAATATCCTTTGAAATGATCAAATATGATTCTTTGTTTCAGAATTCTTTCCTAATATGATTATGTAACAAATCTGTCTTATTCAATCATTTACAATCACATTGTGTGCATTACTGACCAATACTCAGTTTATTCTACACAGTTTTTTACCTATATCAGAGATGTCTCTTTGAGTATTTGGAGTTACTTCAACTGTGTAAATATCTTCCTTTCTTATCATTTTCCTGAAAGTAGCTGTTGTCCAATATCTAATGGAATGCAGGTCTTTGCATTGCTTGGGCAAACTCCATATGATCTCTGTCTTTAGATTAGACATAGATACATACACATGCAGGCTCTTTTTACAAAAGAAGCAGAGTCAGGTAAACAGCAATTGCTTTCTTTGGCAAAGTTGCATATGCACTGTTCACATGGGGACTTCTATGAATCCTACCATGAATTCCCCAGTTTGTATCTATTTAGAAGAGAAATAAACCACTGGCAAATCATAATGTTCCATGAAGTGTGCTATACATTCCTACCCTCAGCCTCTGAGTAGTAAGAGTTTTTCTGAAAGCAACTTGGATCATTTTAGAAGCTGTATAAACTATTTTAGGTGACAAGTGGACCATTTTGTGCACTGAAGTAGGAATTTGCTAGTGGCCTAAAAGAGCTAATGAAGCTTTCAAAGGCATTGGCAGACATGAAAGGATTATGATCCAAAAATTGTTTTAACATAAATGAAAACATCAACTGAAAAAGATATATGGTCTATTCTTAGGAAGCAAATTTAAAAAGAGAGAGAAGGGAAAAAAAGAAAGAATAAGAAATCTAAGGGGCAAGTAGAGAATTGGGAAGAAATGGAAGCATAGAAAATAAATTTTCAAAGGCAAGTAGAATTTTATGCATGTATACACACATACAAATTACATAAAATACTACACATATTAAATTTACATAATATTTGACATATATGAGGAAGTGTGTCCTAAATCATTGAAATATAATGTAAAATTTCCATTAAATTTATATTACAAATCCCAGAAATCATTATGGCAAACTGTCATGTTTGATAGTCCATAGGAAATTTATAATTATAAAACATAGAGCTCAATTATGGCATACATACGGAATTATAGAGAACAAGTTATTTTTTACAAATAAATTGATTCATTTAATCAGTAGTTAGGTTAGTATTATTTCAAAGTTGCCAAGAGGCATAAAAGTGGTATACTATATAAAATCACTGTTTCTGATGTAAAACAAAGATTAAGCACTATGAGAGAGAGAGAGAGAGAGAGAGAGAGAGAGAGAGAGAGAGAGATCTTGTGGATATAGTGATTTTTCACCAACAGTGAGAATAAATGAGAGATTCTTCCCTTTTACCAGTCTAGATCTGCTTCTTCATTCTTCCCCATTCATGTTGAATGTTGGAACTTTATAACAAAATGAAAGGAGAAACCTCATAGAAAAAAACAAGGAGAGAATCCTTTCCTTTTCTGACTTTTGGGCATGTCAGCAGGAGAATAGGAAGGGAAGAGGGTAAAGTCTTAATCATGCTCCTCCCATTACATTTGCTTGGCTCTTTCACCAAGATCTTTTTTTATCAGGGGCCCCTCTTTACTCTGAGGGTCCACCACAGTGAAATCACCCTCTCTACTCATGGTGCTTACTCTCTCTGCATAGCCCACTCTCTGTGTACCAGTGAACACATGGACACTCTTTCTACCTCTTGGGAGCAAAGACTCTTAGAGCCCTCTTTGCTACAACTGGCAGAACATTCTTTTTTTCTGGTATATTTATATGTTGTTGGCACTTAAAAATTGTTCTTTTTTTAATCTTGTTAAGTAATACCCAGCTGAGATTACCATTTATTTCTTGCCAGAACACAGACTTATTCAAGTTTCTATTAGCTACAGTGATAGAATTTATAGTTGAGGTAATTCAGGTTTCACAGAGACAATAGTCAGAAAACCCAAAAGTTCCCATGAAAGAATCAAATTTCAAATTCAATCTAAAACTATGCAGCACATTTAAAGAAATATTAATGAATTAGCATTAAAGATTTTTAACAAGAAATAGTAGATCTTATATATTTTGCATTTTCATTCCTGAGGTGCAGAAAAATGGTTTACAGTCTTTTATCATTTTCTTGCCTCTATGTAATTAGTTAATTAATCTAATTGCCCTTTGAACACATACTTAAAATTGTGTTACAGTTCCTACAAAAATATCAAGCAGATTTTTATCTGAGTGTTTGGGTGTTTGCTTTTTGTGAATTCTGCTTTTTAATCTTCTATTTCAACAAATACAATCTACCTCTAGTTGGCGGGTCAATTTCTCTTAACTGTACTTTCTGCTCCCCTTTTCTTCAGAGTTACAGTGGAGGAATGTTTAGGGCTTCGTCTTTTTTTTTTTTTTTTTTTTTTTCATGTGTACTAGCCAACCACTCTCCCCTGAGGAGCATCCCTGGTTCCTAAGACCTGGCCTTTATTTATTTCCTAGTTCCTTTCTTATTCATCATTACCACTATTCTACTGTAATGCATAAATATAACAAATTTATTGAATTTAACAAAACTTATGAAGATTCCATAAAGTTATATGGAATAAATATAAAAACATTTAAATTTTCATGAGGAATTTCAGGTGTGAGATACTTGAATAATAACCCTGAAGAAAAAATAAATGGAATTAAAAGAAGTACATTATATATAAAAGTCGATATTTCCATAAAACTGGGTGAAAATTAAGGCTGATTCCTATTAATTAAAATTGTTCTAAAAGTTAATAAATGTAAATAGATGGAAATGAGAAATAATAGGTATGAATATGGATATTAGAATGTTAAACAAATAGAAAAGATCTAGCATTGTACCTAGTATTCTGTTTGTTTTATCTATTTTTGTTCTTCTTACTTTATTTTAGGTTAAACTTGCATTTTTAAAATTTCATGTAAATATTTAGCATTTGTAGTTTTCAATTCTACATTATTTATTTGGGGATTGCTTTAAAGAATGCAATATATATTTTAACCCTCACAATAAGTGACGTCTATATGAAGTTAATATTGAACCAGGTCACAGAAAGTTTAAGAACCTTGCAACTAAAATGTTCATTACTCCCTCTCCCTACATTTACATTTAAAAAATGCACAAAACTAGTATTAGTTACTACTATAGCTATATTATTCTTTGGGTGTTAGTTATGTAAATTTTAAAGAAATTATGAAGAAAAGTATATTTTAGACTAATCCATGCAGTTATTATTTTTACTGTTCATTTTTCTTTCTGATGATTGGAGTTTTCATCTCTTGTCATTTCTTTATCAGCCTAAAGGTTGTTTTTTGATGTGTCTTGTGATGCTTTTCTGATGGCAGTTCACTCTCGTAAGTTTTATTTTATCTAAAAATATCTTTATTTCATCTTTGTTATTGAAGGGCACTTACAGTGGGCATGGACTTCTCAGTGACACTCTCTATCACTATTTCTATTGAGAGGACTTAGGTCATGGGAGTACTGGATTCCTAGATACAATGTGTCACCTTCTCTGGCATATAAGTTTCTCTAATTTTGATTATAATTCTTTCTACCTTATTTTCTCTATATTTATATGCTCAGAGTTTGCTGATGTTTTGGTCTTTGAAGTAGTTCTTTATGTTTATGAGACCTTGGACTGTCATCATTTTTTTTTCTTCCCAGCCTCATTTTCTTTTATTTTAAATCTATCATATTCTCATGAAACCATTGATATTACCTTACAAGTTACTGATCCTCTATTATTTTTATCCTTTTCTATATGCTTCATGATTTTTATTGATCTGTTTTCAAATTTACTTATTTTTTTCCTGCTAGGTTTAATTAATTATTTATATAAAATATCCTGTTCTATCATTTCCACTGGGTTATTTTTATGCTTTTATTTCTCTGTTGAGATTCCTTTTATAGTCACTAATTATGACAATGCTTACATTTTTATTCAGCTAAGGTATAAAAAGCCTCTTAGCCTCTTTAAATTACTTTGCTAATTCCACATCTGGATCATCTTATAATCAATCTACATTCATGACATTTTCCATCAATATAGGTCAAGTTCTTTTTTGTTTAATATGCCTTTTAAATTTGAGTTGTGTTCCCAATTTTGTAAATGTAGAGACTTTGAATTATCCTTGTCTCTTTAAAAATTCTTAACTTATTTTATTTTGTAGATAGTTTCCTGGGCTGGAATCAACTTACAAACTCTACTTTCTTCAGATGGACAGCAGCTGAGATGCTTCTTCAGTTAGTTTAGTTTTAGCTAGGCTGCTTATTGTCTGTTCAATGCATACCTAGCTTAGGGTGTAGACAGAATCCATTTAAATGCATAGACTCCCCTTGTGTATGAAATATCCCATGTGTTTTAGTTATCTATAGCCACTGTAGTAAAATATCTCACAGATTTAGTGGTTTAAAACAATACAAATGTATCATCTTATAGTTGGACAGGTCAGAAGTCCAACAAGAGTCTCACTGAGTAAAACCAAGGCTGAGTTTCTTTCTGGAAGCTCTAAAGGGAGAATCCATTTTCTCCTCTTTTCCAGTTTTCAGAGTGCTCACATTCCTTCACCTGTGACTCCCTTCCTCCACCTTCAAGGCAAACACCAGTACACCTTTCTGAATCTCTTTTATACTTTTGTAACTGCATCTCTCCACTTTTTATAACATGTATGAGCTCATCTGGATAATGATTTGCCATCTCAGGGTCCTTAACTTCATTTAGATCTGCCAAGGCTTTATGCTATGAATAGTATCACATTCACAGGTCTTAATATTGCAATATGGATATTTTGTGGAATTATTTTTTAAAATTTACCATGATACACTATTCTTTATGCACTTACTAAAAGGTGATGTAGGAACTTCCTTACTAAGAATCAATTGTGGACCTATGTTCCTTTCCCATAAATCTAGGCAGGACTGAGACACATGTGAAAATAATATCATAGAATTTCTAAGAGCAGGTGATAAAAGGTAGCACAGTTTCCACTTAGTTTTTCCTTTGAATATTTCTTATCAGAATCAGACACCATGCCCTGATACTATGTGTTCTGGACAGTTGAGGTCTCTATTCACAGCATCAACCAACAGCTTGAAACAGTCTTGGTGATGCAGTTAGTGTCACTCACCATTGCAACCACAGTGACCAAAGGGGGTGGTCTAATAATGAAGCCAGATTTAAAGATAGGTAGTTTTTTCAAGATTAATAGTTTAATAGCCTATTAGACTAGACTCTAATAAAGAAAATGGAGTCTGATCTGAGTCTCAGAAACCAGAAACTGCATTTGGGAGATTGAAAAGTTAATGTCCCCAAGGCCTGGGCCCATCCTAAAGACTGTTAATGAAGCAGCCCCCATCATATAGGGATTGCTAGTTAATTTACCCTAGGATCTTCCTGCCCAGATCCCTGCCCACCACACCCCATGAACTCACCTGTTTCCCACCTTTTGGCTTTCCCTCCTTCATGCTCCATCCCATGTAAGATAAAGGACAGAAATGTATAAGGACAAAGAAAACCTTAGATATAAAAGGGATGGGACTTCCTCATTCCATGGATTCCGCCTTTCAGTCCCCTTCTTCCTCTAGGGAGAAGTCTGTTTTACTATCCTTAAATAGAGCCTTTTACTTTCTACTCTACAGTTGCCTCAGTGTCCTTGTCTGGTGTTATGCTTCAGCATTCAGGGAAACAAGACTTATTAAGGTAACTGGCGGAATCAATAGTGCCTCCTCAATGGCCCCCCAGAATTGATTGCTGCTGCTGTTAGATAGTGACAGTGATGCCACCCATTACCAGTGACCAGTCCTACTTCCTCACATGTTGAAGTATAACATTAGAGAAGCATGTTGAAGCAAGCATATAAAGCAGGATTTGTTTAAAAAGGGGTAACATAGACTCATATAAAAAAAAGGAACCATAGTTGGTATCCTGGGATCTTAAGAAGTGAGGGTTTTCTACCTTTTTAATACGTCCTAGGCTGCCTTTGTTCCCCTGCTCTCTTCCCCTCATTTCTCTCCTTCCTGAGTATTTGACTAGGCCCAGGAGATGCTGGGATGGCCAAAAGGCGAGAAGCAGATGGGCTGGAGGGGCCAAGGTGGAGTGATCTGGGCAGGAAGGAGGCATAATTAACAACTCTCTGTAGGGACAGACAATCCCTGGGACAGGTTACCTTAAGGTTATCTTGATAAGAGTGGATGAAGGGCTCTGAGAGAATTAACATTTCACTCTCTCCGTTTTCTGGATCTGACCCTTGCCCATCTGCCTGTCTAATTTTGGCCTTAACAGGCTAAGTTTGATTGTTTCTTCTTTCCCTCTTAATTTCTAGTTAGTCTGCTTTCCCCAAACCCCCTTTTTCATTTTTTTTTGTTTGTTTTTACTTATTTATCTATTTATTTTGCTTTTAACTGCTCTCCATGGTGCCAGCAACTATTAGACCAAGGTCCATGACTCAGCAAATGTTATTCCTTTCATTCAAGTGCAGAATCTCCCTCAGACTCTGCCCATGTTTATAAAATTAATCAAAGTATTTATTGGTTCTAATTTGTTATACATGACAAAAGAATGCATTTCAATTCATAGTACACAACTGGAGCACAATTTTTCACTTCTCTGGTTATACACAAAGTAGAGTTACATCATTTGTGTCTTCATACATTTACCTAAGGTAATGATATCCATCTCATTCCACCATCTTTCTTACCCCCATGTCCTCTCCCTTCCACTCCCTCCTCTTTACCCCATCCATTCCTCCTGTGCTCCCCCATCCCCATTAAAGATAAGCATACACTTATCAAAGAAAACATTCAGTCTTTGGTTTTTCAGGATTGGCTTGCTTCACTTAGCATGATATTCTCCAACTCCATCCATTTACCTGCAAATGCCATGATTTTGTTCTCTTTTATTGCTGAGGAATACCACAATTTCTTTATCCATTCATCTATTGAAGGGCATCTAGGTTGGTTCCACAAATTAGTTATTGTGAATTGTCCTGCTATAAATATTTATATGACTGTGTCTCTGTATTATGCTGTTTTTAAGTCCTTTGGGTATAAACTGAGAAGTGGGATAGCTGGGTCAAATGGTGGCTCCATTCCAAGTGTTCTAAGGAAACTCCACACTGCTTTCCAGAGTGGTTGCACCACCTTGCAGTCCCGCCAGCAATGTAAGAGTATGCCTTTCCCCCCTGAACCCTTGACAACACTTATTGTTGCTTCCATTCTTAATAACTGCCATTCTGACCGGAGTGAGATGAAATCTTAGAGTATTTTTGATTTCTAATTGCTAGAGATGTTGAACATTTTTTCATATATTTGTTGATCGATTGTATATCTGTTTCTGTGAAGTATCTGTTCAGTTCCTTAGCCCATTTATTGATTGCATTATTTGTTTTTTAGTGTGAAGTTTTTGAGTTATTTGTATATCCTGGAGGTTAGTGCTCTATTTTATGTATGCATGGTAATTCTTTGCTCCCATTCTGTAGGCTCTCTGAGGACACAGAAACAAATCCATATCAATGCAGTTATCTCACACTAGACAAAGGTGACAAAAACATATATTGGAGAAAAGATAGCCTCTTCAAAAAATGGTGCTAGGGAAACTGGAAATCCATGTGTAGCAAAATGTAATTAAATCCTTTCTCTCACCATGCACAAAACTCAACTCAAGAACCTATGAATTAGAGCAGAGACCCTGCATTTAATAGAAGAAAACACAGGCCCGAAGCTTCGTCATGTTGGATTAGGCCCCTATTTTCTTAACAAGACTCCTAAAGTGAAAGAAATAAAATCAAGAGTCAATGGTATGATTTCAAATTTAAAAGCTTCTTCTCAGCAATCAGCGAGTTGAATAGATTCAGTGAGTTGAATAGATTCTGCCCATGTTTATTCTTTTCCAAGTAGCTCCCAGTAGTTGTTTTGGTTGTTAATTTTATTTCATAACTTGTTGTCTATGAGGAAGGTTTTGCCTAATAGAAATATCTGTCATTGCCAGAAACAAAGGCCTATAGCAACAGATTTTAAACACGATCAAGTTCTACTTTAGAATATTTTAAATATACAGAGCAATGTCTTTTCTAATACACCTTACATATATACAATCTTTATTTCCATTTATCAAACTTTAATTTTGCTTATTAAATCTAAACTACATTGATGTAGTACATTTGCTTCAGGTATTTTTACTTCTTAATAAATAAAGGATATGTTTGAATTTGTGAATCCTTCTTTTTTCTAAACTAACATTTCTAGTATAAATCCTGTATGTTACTTTAGAAATATGCAGTGTTACATTAAAGTTGTTAGTAATCTACTGGGGACTTTTCCATTAATATTACAGGTGAGAAAAAGCTTTTAATTTTACCTATGCATATGTGTAAGTAATTGAAATGTTACAGAACAGATGGTAGATTCAAACTGAATTGATTTCCATTTTTTATTCTGAAAAATATCTCTACAAAATTTAAGTAAATAGGGATTTTTTTTTCCAAGAGATTTAATAAATGTGACTTAAAATCTGTGTTGGCTACATGTTACTTTTGTTGGTGCATTTAATTACCACTTTAATTTTTTTTTTTTGTATTCACTTTAGTCTACTACTGTTTATGTTAAAAGGTGATATATTTCCCAATGATTATTTTATAACTGTATTTTTTAGTTACTAAGCATTTGTTGAGTCAACTTTTTTCTGTCAGCATTTTTTTTAACTTTGGTCAGAGATTAATGGATTTTTTAAATTTATTGCAATTTGTTTATTTTTATTTTTATAGCCAACTTATTGTCTGACTTGATAAATTTTCTATGTGCCTTTGTGAAGAATGTATATTCTCTTTTTGTTAGTTGTTCAGAAGAGTGTTCTATAAATATCAATCGTTTTGTGTGTTAAAAATTTTAAGTCATTTTTATATTATTTTTTGTACAAATTTTTGAAGGGTGCAAGATATAGACATTTCCAACAGTAATTATAGGTTGGTTTATTTCTCCTTTCACTTCTTTTGTTCCCCCCATATGTTTAGAAACTCAGTTATTAGGAATACACAATTTAGAACTGATGGAGTTTCCTGTTGATTTGAACGTCTTTTTGTTATGAAATGTCCATCTGAATTTTTGGCAATGTTTGTCTTTTATAAGACAGCATATGATTAGTTCTTCATTTTCAATCCAATATGTCAATGCGTACGTACTTTTTAGTGAGAATTTTCAAGACATATTAGTCTTTAATGCAATTAACTACACAACCATATGGCTATATGACTTGAACTCTGTTATTCCTACCTGTTTGTGTGTTTGCTCTTTGCCATCTCTCTTCTGTTGCTGTTTCTTATTTCTTGCCTTAGATTAAATATTTTGGAATGAGTATTTTTTGATCAACAAGAAATCTTGAATATTTTACTTTATCTCCACTAAAGGCTTACTATCTATAATGCTTTATTTATAGCTTTCTCTTTTTTAGCAATTATTTTATTTTTTTAGAATATGTATTCTTAACTTGTAACAGTTTTCCTTCAAATAACACTATACCAATTTATTTCTAATTTAAGAATTTTATATCAGTATATTTCTATGTTTCCTTCCTCATGCTATTTCCTCCCTCATGGTATTATAGTTCTATATCAGTTATGTCCCTTATAATACATTATTTTTTAATATAAAACTGCAACTATCACTTAACATTGAAAAGTAAAATAATTTTTATGCATTTACTTTTATTTTTATCATTTATTATGCTCTATTCCTTTGTATATAGTCATTTAAAAAATAATTTTTCTTTATTCTGGCCTTCCTTTCACATTTTTTGTAATACAGGTCTAATGATTAAAAATTGTCTTAGATTTTCATTGTTTGCAAAGGTCTTTTTTCCCACTGCATTTAAAAGAGAAATGCAAATCAAAACTACACAAACATTTCATCTCACTTCAGCCAGAATGGCAACTATCAAGAATTTTTTACAAGCAATAATAAATGTTAGTGAGGATTTGGGGGAAAAGGTACACTCATATATTGCTGGTAACACTGAAAATTGGTGCAACCACTCTGGAAAACAGTATGGAGTTTCCTTAGAAAACTTAAAATGGAACCACCATTTGACCCAGCTATCCCATTTATACCTAAAGGACTTAAAAACAGCATAATACAGTGACACACCCAATCAGTGCTTATATAGAAGCACAATTCACAATAGCTAAACTGTGGAACCAACCTAGATGCCCTTCAATAGACAAATGGCTAAAGAAACTGTGGTATATATACACAATGGTGTATTCGTCAGCATTAAAAGAGAAGAAAATCATGGCATTTGCAGGTAAATGGATAGAGTTGGAGAATATCATGCTAAGTAAACTAAGCCAATCCCCAAAAAATCAAAAGCTGAATGTTTTTTCTGATACGTGGATGCTGATCCATAATGGGGGTGGGGGGAGAATGAAGGAACTTTGATGGGGCAAAGGGGAGAGAGGGGAGGCAAGGGGTAATGGAGGCAGGAAAGATGGTGAAATGAGATGGACATCATTACCTTAGGTACATGTATGACCACACATTTGGTGCAACTCTATATCATTTATAAGCAGGGAAATGCAAAGTTGAGCTCCATTTGTGTACAATAAATCAAAATGCATTTTGCTGTCATATATACCTAATTTGAACAAATAAATAAATGATATTATTTGTAACTCTACTTGATATGAAATTCATTAAAAGCAAAGGTATATTTACACATTTTAATTAAACAAATTTTGCAAAGCTGTAAACCTAGAGTGATTATGGTCATATTGTCACATGTGAAAATATTTGTATCCATATCTAAAAATGCTCAAATAATTAACATTAATAAATATTCACATTCTAAACAGTATTCATTGTGAACAAGACATTAAAAACTAATGATTAAAAAAGCAAAAATATATTTTCACTGGATACTAAAATATACATCTATATCTATCTCTCTATCTATCTATCTATCGATATGGTTCATTGAAAAATTCTTCTATAACTAAAGATGGTACATCCCTGTTTTCTAGAGTGCATAGTTTCTCACCCAAATCTGTTGTAATTTTTATATTTGTTCCTCATTTTGTTTGAGCATTGTAAACTACTCTTAGGCTATTTAGAAAAAAAAACCTCACCAATACATAGCCAAATGTTTGATTCTTCCATAAAAGAATTCTAGAGAATTGCACATTAATAATTTTCTCATTGTGTAGACACACTCCAATTAAAATTACAATGCTGCATAAGTAAACCGAAATATTATTTACTTCCTTAAAAGCTTCACTTGAGAACTGAGAAAATCCAAAATTTCTTATCAAATAAAATATAGCACATCATCATACTCTTTAGGAAACTCTTGTACCTATAAAATAATTAACTGTGAGGTTTAAAACAATATTGACAACATAAAATTAATTTGCTCATTAACACACAAGTGTAATTACTTTTATCTCTGTTCTAAGACAGCACATTTTCAAACCTGTAAACTAAACTGTGTTCTAGCCACTTAATAATAAAGATACGTTAATTTAGATAAGTTAATTTTTCTTCATTAATACATAATTGTGACCATTAAAGTTCTGATACTGAAGCTGTTTTAGATATCGTCAAATTTTGGAAGTGTATTCTCCTGTTAATTGAAGTTTATTTATTATTCTTATAATGTGATCATCAGGAAAAATACATTTTAGTGGTTATTTTATTAAATGATCTAATCATTTTTTTTGCGTTAGGAGCATGAAGTATCTGTGCAGGACTTTTCACTCGTCTTCCTTCCTTGTTCCTCTCATTCCTCTAAACTTTCCTTGAACCACATGGTCCTTCTCTTTTATGTCCTGACTTCTAAGAAATATGCCCTCTTCCTCCATCATGTTGAGCCTTGAACTCTAGGCAGATGGCCTCGACCTTCTGCCTTGTATGATAACCTCCTTTTTCTCCAGATAGGTGAAGGATTGCTGCAGCTAGGTATATGTAAGCATAAAGTGCCATTTTTTTTTCTCTTGGATTTTGTTCAAGGAGTTGGGAAACTTTCCCCGTAGCATCTACTATGCTCCTGCTCTGTGTTAATACTTGATTTATACCGTCATTTTTCGTCTGATCTTTACCAGACAGACTTGAATTATCAAGCCAGTTTACTGGAAATCAAATGGACAATGGTCAATCTGTTGAGATAAAGTAATTCTATAGAATCTTTCATGTTCACCACTCTGCAGGTTGTTAAGTGAAGAGGCAAGGAACCTGAAAATGCAGAAATGATCAAAGGTTAAGATCTTGGCTGTGTGGAGAGCATATGGTATGAGATTTGGCTGTGATTTTTTTTTATTTGACTTTGATTTGTATTTGGAATAAATACTTCATTGCCTTATATAAACTTAAAAGATTATATTGGTTTTGTTCAACTATAATTTTACAGAGTTGCAGCTCTATGAAATATGCTTGGAATTTGTCAGCTGAAGTTACGTATTTCTTTTTTAAAATAGCAACATTTGGGGGCTGGGGTTGTGGCTCAGTGATAGAGCGCTGGCCTAGCTAGTGTGAGGCACTGGATTCAATTGATCCCCAGCACCACATAAAAAGAAAGGAAGGAAGGAAGGAAGGAAGGAAGGAAGGAAGGAAGGAAGGAAGGAAGGAA
>NW_025999961.1:8018683-8112039 GCF_001458135.2 Marmota marmota marmota
AGGAAGGAAGGAAGGAAGGAAGGAGGAAGGAAGGAAGGAAGGAAGGAGGAAGGAAGGAAGGAAGAAAGAAAGAAACAAGAAAGAAAGAATCTGTGTACATCTACAACTAAATTTTTTTTTAAAAAAGCAACAAATAGTACAATAGAATAATTAATAATTAATTTGTTATATCTGAAAACGTTTTGTGCTTAAATTTAAAAGAAAATCTTTAGAATATTGAAAATTTAAAACATGCATATGCTTAACTTATGAATTCAGATTACATAGAGGAGAGTATAAAAAGGATCTTTGGGAAGTTTCTCTTTAATCAATGAATTGAATTTTCATGATTTCAATTCATTCCCATGAATTGAAGAATTAACAAGTAATATCACAGAAACATTCCAAAATTATGTAAATGTCTTCCAAATGTTACATTATGTCATGTAAATAAGAATTTATTGAAGAATAAAATATGCAAAAAACCCCAATTTTAAAAGAGCACAAATGAGGAACTATTGCAAAAGAAATACAGCAATGTAATCAAACATAAGGATACACTTTTTTTTTAATATGGAACGTTCACGAATTTGCGTGTCATATTCTCTGTATCGTTCCAATTTTAGTATATGTGCTGCCGAAGCGAGCACAAGGATACCCTTATATAAGCACATACTCATTTCCTTTGAGTATAAATGGAAGAGGAAATCCTAGGTCAGAGAGTAGGCATGTGTTCAAGTTTTTTAGAAACCATAACACAGTTTCTTACATTTAGAGTTGCAGTTGCTCTACATTCTCACCCACACTTGGTGTTACCAACATTTTAAATTTTAGCCATCTGGAACACCCCCCTAACCCAAATGGCCTTATGAACTCCACAAGTGTGAGAAAATGCATGAATGATATTAAATCTGTTCTGTTCTTGGCAACTTATTATGGCACACATTACATAAACAATTACTCTCAGACAGAACTGCATTACAATAAATATTAAAAGTAATTCTTTAAGTTGAAATCATATTTGGGCCGAACCTAGATTTTCAAAAAGGAATAAAAACCCTAGAAATGGAAAGAAATATATATATATATATGTGTGTGTGTGTGTATATATATATATATATATATATATATACACACACACATATATATGTATATACATATATATGTATATATATATATACATACACACACATACATATATAAGCTTTTTATTACTTTAAATGACAATCAGTTTAAAGCAAAATTATGAATTGTGTGTGAGAATTATAAAGAATACAGAGTAAAATGTGACACCAACAGCATAGAGAGTGGAGTGATGTATGTTATGTTATTGCCACAGGAGTTAAATCTTTGTTTCTTTAATTTTTAAAATTTTAATTGGAGGATAATATCTTTTTATTTATTTAATAGGAAGTTTTTTTTCTTTTGTACTTATCTTTAGTACTACTTATCAGTACTTTTATATTGATATTCTTTGTATATTTGAGATTGTAGAGTTTACTAACGTCAAAGACTGATATTTGTCACCACCTTTGGAAAACTGTCAGTTCTTAACATGTTGCAGAGTCTTGCTTTCTCTCTTACCCTTTTCTGAAACTACAATTGCATATAAATATTGGCTCTGTTCTATATTCCTGTGTTATTTGTGTATAATATTTGTTGTGTCCCCTCCCCTTTTTTTCTTTGTGATTAAAAGTGAATTTTTTCCTTTGGTTTATAAACTAGATTATTAAATTCCTTTTTGTAGTATTGATTTCCATCATTGCATGTTTATTTTCTTAGCTTCTGAATCTCATTGTTTCCTATTTACATTTTCTAGTGTTTCATTTTAATTTTATAAGCATGATCCCATATATTCTGTTTGATACTACATTAATCTGGAGTCCCTGAGAATTCTTCTTGCAAAAATAAGTTTTGTTCCTGTCTTTTAGTCAGTTTCCTTTGCTACCCTGATTCCTGTGTGTGTTTCAAATTTTATATGAAAACTTTCAATATATTTTGTGACTTATGGTGGGTTTTACTTCCAGGAAGGAGCCACTTGTCTTTGAATTGACACTGTGGCTAGTGGTACAAACCTCCAGCCTAGATTACCATAAAATAGTCTAGGATTTATATCATTGGAAAGTGGGATTCAGTTCCTGAGCACAAATTTTGTCTAAAACCTGGGTATTTTCCAGGCTTCCTCCCCCTTTGTGGACCCTTTACTTCATCAGTACTTCTCCTACTGGTCTCATTGTCTCGGTCCTCATATCATGCCATTGACATTGGAAGATGTCTGTGGGGTCATCAGCCCCACATGTTGTATACACCTCTCTCCCCGTTACTCTTATAGATTATAGAAATGTTTTTATGCCTTTGAACAAGTGTATTTTTTATATTTAATTATAATATTTCTAGTACTCAGTGAAAGTTGACTTAATCCACCTTTTCTATGACTTCTGGATTTACCAATTGACTTTTAAACATGTTAATTTTTACGAAAGTTACCATGACAAGTACTCACTCCTGAAAATGTGACTTGAATCTGCAAATACAATTTGATCATTAATTTTCATATAATCAACCCACTGACATTAGAGATATTTTTATAATTCTGTGAACGGGTGCATTTATAATGTTACGGATGAGTTAAATCATTGTTTGGTGAATTTATCTTTGCAGAAACAAACAGATGACATATACCTTGAACTTAGGTTTTTGTCAGAAATATCATAATATATAAACAAATTTTCTACATGGTAACTTGAATTATTCTCAAAATTATCATCTCATAAACCTAATTTCCTTCTTATTGGAATCCTATACCCTAAACCTATGCCTTGAGTGTTCTGAGTGCTGATTTCATAACACAACAAAATACGCAAGTTGCCGGACACTGTAAGCCTCTGGAAGTCCTTGCATGACAGGTTGAGAGCAAGGAGGCCTGCCTCTGTTCCAAGATTATGTCTTTATACTGTGAACCACAAAACTAAGACAATTTGCAATGTGGTTCTATATAATTCCTAAATGAATTAAATAAATGAGAAAAGAAAATAATTTGAGCATAAAAATGAGTGAAACTTTAAGTTCAATCTATGATATGTAATGGGTTAGAATTCATGTAGAACAAACGATAGTGACAGTAGTTTTGCATTTTCATTTTAATTTTTTTGTAGGCTGAGTATCCAACCCAGGGCCTTACACATGCTAACCATACATTCTACCACTAAGCCAAATCCAAAGCTCCAGCTTTGCATTTTCATTTTGTGGTAGATTACCAATGAAATAGTAATAAACTTTAAATATATCTTGTCATTCATACTTTATAATACTATTTTATTTTCAGAGTTTAGTTTCTCATTTTTCATACACTTAAACGTATCAATCTTCATTTGTGGTTTTTAACTTTTCATCACTAAAGTTATAAAAATATATTCCAGTATTTTCAGTGCTATAATAGTAATACATTATACTTTCTGATTTACATGCTGATAGATTAATTTGTTTAGACAGTTGTTAGCATGCACTGAAATGTTATTTAACTAAACATAAATTCTATAATCTCAAAGATAACAATCCTAAAATAAATACATGCATAAACCACATAGTCAGCTTCCAACAATACTGATAATTCATTTATATCTTGGAAACAATAAGTAGTAATTAAGTATTAATAGTTTCTTAGTTTCTTCATTTTAAAGACATTCTTGTTGACTAACTGCAGATCACTTTATGCTTTTTGAAAAAATATGTATTTTTTGTAAGAGTACTTGCATGTGTTTGATGAGAGTGGATGAGCTCTGGTATAAGGGTGACATCAGTGATTATGTTAACATGTGCCATTTGGTTAAGAGACCACTATAGTCATGAGAATGTAAATTATGTGAAACAGAAAAATTAAATATCACATGGGGAAAAATACATTCCCAGGAATTTCTAATTCATATAACTGAGAATACATCTTATGAAAAATGTTAATGATAAGCTAGATCAATATTGTTTGTGCACAATTAACATCTACAATTAAAAACATCTATTGATGCCAGCTTAATTCTGGTGATTACTTTTTATGTAAGTACCCATGTGGTGTGTATTTACTGCAGCCTCTGGTAAGGGAGCAGTGTTTGCAGCTATCTGACTGTGAGCACAATGATAGCAAATCATTTCTGCACACACAATGCAAACAATCTGCCAAGAAAAGAACTCTTGCATATGCAGTTCCACTCAGATTCAAAGGATTTAAATCTATTTACTTTTTCAGCTGTGATGTAAATGATAAATTCCAAGCAAATCTCTCAACTGTGATTTAACTGAATGATGAAAACTTTTCTTGGGAGGAATCCATGATTTATAGAGCTTAGCATCAAATAAAATTTCTTAGGAGCTTGAGAATTAATCATTTTTTGAAGAATTTTATTTTTGGTACAAAAATACATACTCCTTTACTTCCACGCTACCCCCAGGCAAACTCTCATTGCTATCCATTACTCACTGCTATGAACAGGTGCCTCCTGGCTTAAGCACCTTTCACAGCATTGGCCGCAGAAATGGTTAGCATTCAATGACTGTTGACTGAATGTGAATGTGAAAAAGCTGACTAGAGTTAATACAGTGAGGGAAAAGCATGAAATATATTCTCTCCTCCTGATCACTGGAGTATATCATTTTATGCTACTTTCTATTCTCAGGGGCAATTTTTATGTAGCAAAGTAACTCTGTGCATTTTCTTTTTTAATCCAAAGGGAAGGAGTTTTGTTCCAGGAACATGAGACTTCTGCCATACATAACTAATGTAATGAATCAAATAACTAAAGTGGTAGATTTAATAGGCATTTCCCTTTTATGTGGCTTTGGTCTTTCAACAGATGTCATCTTCAACATGGAGTAATGAACAATTCATCTACGAACTTTGGGTCACCACAGTGTGTGATTGATTAAATAATTTGAATTGTGGACTGTCAGGAGAGCTACATGATCAGAAATATTTCTTTTCTCAGATTTATTGTTAGGCTTAGGGTATTAAAATTAAATAATATTCCTGAATAATATATAGAAGTTATTAACCTTAATACTGACCTATTATAGATTCAAAAATCACATCTATTAGAAGAGAATAGTTACAGTAGCTATCAGAATTTAGACTCATGCCAAATTCATTTGGTTCCTGATCAAACCACATTTCACAAATTTTAAAAACTTTCTAAATTTGTTCTATATGAATCATATGCTTTTTTGTTAGTTGTAAAATTTTAAGCCAAAATTTCAATTTATGAATTAAGTATTATTGAGAAATTTAGAGTATTGTAATGGTGTTAAAATTGATATCCTATGATGACATATTTTAGCAGTTAGTTTTCCAGGATACCGCCTCCTGAGAGCAAGTGGCTTAGAGGAGGTGAAGTGTTGGAAGGGGTGGTTACTATGGAGGAACACCTTGGGCCATAGACAAATCCTTCCTCAAAGAGCAAGGCCAACCTAATAGAATATATCCCCAGGAAAAGTGGGAGCCTCAGCTAGAATTAAGGGAAGAGAAAGCTCAGAAAGAAAAGGAAAGACCACCAAAGGTAGCCCTGCAAATTAGAATCAGCATGAATACTGTTTTCAGTGATAGTTCATTGTGATGATTTTTTTTGGAAAGTCTTATAATAAAATAGAAAGATCTAATTACATTGTCACTGAAGCAATACTCTGCTTTACTAAGAAATAGAACATGAATTCAGAAATGGTGGCCTCGTCCTATAATTTGCATGACCCAGGAGGCTGAGACACAAGAGGATCTCAAGTTCAAATTCAGCCTGAGCAACTCAGACCCTGTCTCAAAATTAATAAAAAAAAATAAATAAATAAAAAGGATATTATGATTTGGATATCAGGTGGCTTCCAAAAGCTCCTGTGTTAATGCAGGAATTTTTAGAGATGATATGATCAGATTATGAGAGCTGAAACCCAATCAGTTCATCCTAGTTTGAATGGACCAACCATGTGGTGGCTGTAGAAAGTGAGGTATGGCTGTGGGAGTGGGTCCTTTGAGTTGTGCCTTGGAAGAGTTCATGTCTTTTGCAGTCTGTCCTCCCCTCTGTGCTTCCTGGATACCATGAGGTAGGCACTGTTCCTCCACCAGGACTTCTGTCATGATGTTTTGCCTCACGTTGGGCCCAGAGCAAAGGAATTGGGTCACTATGAACTAAACTTCTCGAACATGAGCTAAAGTAAACTTTTTCTCACTAAGTTGTTTTTGTTAGGTATTTTGATAATGGTGATTAAAAACCTAACTAACACAAAGGGTCAGTACCACACACACACACACACACACACACACAGTGACTAATGTAATAGAGGAAATAAAATAATTTGAGTGTCAAAGCAAAAAGTAGGAATTGCATGGTTAAATTCCAAAAGCAAAATATATATAATATTTTGAGGAAATGGACTTTTCTGCCTTACTTAGGAGTATGGGACACAGCAATGCCAAGCTGTGACCACTGAGGAATTTATAGGAGCAATATCACCGGGGAATCTCTAAGATGTATTAGTGTATTTATATATTTCTCCCCTGAGGGGGCACTCATAGTGTTTTAAATAGTATTTCACTTTTGTACCAATACAAAAATTATACTACTTATAATTTGCATAGTGCATAAGAGGGGAATAATAAGAGGTCAGAAAACCACTTAGAAATCTGTTTATAGTCAAGGTAATCCTTGAAGTAAGTCTGAGCAATATAGGGTAGTAGAATAGGAAGATGTGATTGGATTAAAACGTGCTAAAGTAGTGAAATGAATAGGAATCATTGACTAATTAGGTATAGAGAAGACAGAAAAATGTAATTATAACAACTATTATAATTTTATATTTTGGGCTCGAATAACATACAGTGGAAATTTTCCCTGAATAGAGGAACAAGGAGCAGAGCTCAGTTGTTGTTGAGACAAAGTGCTATGTTTGAGACATTGGTTTGAAATTAGTGATTTGGGCCATCCAGGTGAAGACGATGTGCAAACAGATCTTGGTCTGAAGCTTTGATGAGATCTGGGGCTCCTTATGCATGTATTCATCAGGCTTTGTTTTTGCAGTTAAAGATGTATGTACTTGGATTAGGAAAGAAGACTGTGAACAATAACATTTAAGGAAGCTTGACAGGAAGAAGAGTCTAAAAAGAAAAGAAGAAGAAGAAGAAGAAGAAGAAGAAGAAGAAGAAGAAGAAGAAGAAGAAGAAGAAGAAGAAGAAGAAGGAGAAGAAGAAGAAGAAGAAGAAGAAAAAAGAGTGGCCTCATAGAGCAATATGATAAAGGAATGATTAGAACATCAGGATCTTCTTCCTTAATCTGCTAATCATTCCCATATACTTCTTATCTCACTATATGGTTAATTCCCCAAAATACTCATGGTCTTGACACCAAATCATGACCAATAGTACATGATGTTGATGCAAAATAATAATTTGGTTATAAATATACATAAAATTCATTAAAAAATAGGATTGTCACACCAAATAATTCAGCCTCATTAGGCCATGAGCAATCTGGATTTTTGACAATTTATGGAAAAGGAGTTCCTTAAAAGGATGTATGTGACTTCCTGCTGAAAATATACATAGGAAAGACAGTGGAATGAATCTGGCATAACTTTCTTATGTACATATATGAATATACCACAATAAAACCCACATCATGTACAGCTATAAGAATGGGACCTTAATTAGAATAAGATATGTGCCATGTTTGTATAAATGTGTCAAAATACACTGTACTGTCATTGTATAACTAAAAATAGCAGATTAAAAAAAGATAGAAAATATACACAGTAACTCAAAACTTAAAATGTGTAAAACCTATATTTATTCGTATTGAAGATATGTTCCTGCAAATAACATGCTACTTTCACATGCAATATGAGCTTCTATATTGTATGTTGTGAACATATTTAATTTTAATTATTAGACCAAAATCCCAGAGCATATTTCATTTCTGATCCATCATTTTCTGCCTTTCTCTAACACATTGTCAACACATTGTCAAAAATCTATTAAGCATTTAAATACATGTTGAACAAATAAATGAAACAAAAAGAAAATTGTTTTATTTTGTAACAATACCTCTAATATATTTCTTGTTTTTATTTTTTACAAATCAGCATTATTGTTTAAGTTTGGATAAAACAGCACAAGTATAAAAATGAGCTATTTCCTTTTTAGACTACTGCCAATGACAATATGTATGTTTAAAGTGGAAGATGGATTTTGGAGGACATATAATAGAGTTGGTTCCTGAGAAAAGATTGACAGGAAAAAGTTTTCACTTAATAAGCCAATGTCTACTTTGTATCATTTTACCTGGGAAAGAAAAGGTGTATCAGGCTGACAGAGAAAGAGTGACCAAAATTAGTAAAGTCAACATTAAACCAGGTTAAAAAATATTTTTAATATAAAAAGAGCATTTAAGGACTGAGAGTTAAGAACAGAGCAAAGTTGAAATTACATGTGTTCATATACAATTAGATGTATAAATCTGAATGTTCAGAAAAAGCCAGGAACAAATATTCCATTTCACATCCTCTAGAAAATGTAAGAGATCAGACATCATGTGATGGAATTTAACTAGGATATGTTTTGAACAAGTTCTGTTTCATAAAATCAAAAAGTAACCAATATTACTTTTATGACAACATAATTAAAAGCTGATCAAACATAAGCAAAATATAATAAATTATATTTGCTCTCTATGGAGCCCTTAGCAAATAATTGAGATCAATTGATTAAAAAATAATGATACTATTATTCTAAAATAATGATGTGATCAGTAATCATGGTAAGGGTTACTTACACTCTCTGCTTTATGTATTCTTTCCCTATAACTATATACTCAAACTTAAGAACTGAAATATATTAAATATAAGCAAGTTATGACTGAACTAGCATAATAAACATCTTTTAAAATTATTAGGCAAATTTAAACAGTTTTTAATGATTTTTATGAATCTGATTTGATAGTCCTGTCTTTTCCAACATCCATATCCAATAATGAATAAAATTATTATTTACTTCATTCTTTCTCTTAAGTTTTAACTCTATACACTGGTTAAAGAATCAATTCTCTATTCTATAGTCTACATACAAAATTATGTGTGGAAAACTATATGACTTATAATTTCTGCTTACAGTATAATTTCTTACTTCTGAAAAGTAGCCTTTAAAGTAAACAGTACAAATTCTGATACCTATTGATAGCTTTCAATCTTACAGGTAAAAGGTTAATCTTTCTTAACAGAAGGAAATGAATGTGGCTAGTATTCACTTTTTGAAAAAAAAAATTGTATTGGGTTTATCAGTGATGTACATCTATGTTGATAGACAGGATGTTATTCAACTCTATGTGGTAGTCATAGCTCTTCTTCTTCATGAAGAACAAAAACAGAGTTTTCATGAAGATATAAACACTATTAATTTCATTGAAGACTTGTGAAAAGTAATTAATTGTTTATGATTCTGGAGACCCAAATCTCCCCAGAAGTCAAGAAACTTTTTGATTTCAAAGATTAATACAGGATTCATTGTTGTAATGTTTCAACAGATTTTATTCTGCAATATAACCTATATAACCAATGGATTTGCATTCTGTAATAGGACTTCTATGGTTTAATCATGATAAGTGGGCATATTGTGCCTATATATAATGTGCTTCTGAATGTTAATTGCTTTTTCATAAATGTAACTCAGTCTCCTCTCTTAGATTCAGTCAACTTATAGAATGTACTGAATATACTAGAGAATCAATAGGAAAAAAAATTTGTTTTAGTCTAGCAAATCTATCATTTTGTTGTGTGGTACTATGTACCAGTGCTGCATACTCTAATATAATTTTATTTATGTCTCTAAAATGATAAAATTATTTTATGTAATTTCAAAGAAATAATGATATTCTATGTGCTCCTTGAAGTGTTTGTTCTATAATATTTTCCCTGTACACAATATTTCAGAAATTCATATGATCACAAACATATTTATGATAATTAAAACAGTGATGACACTCTTCACGGTTTACTTTTGTATAATTATTTTATGTACAATTTATTTAAAAATCTAGCTTTGATTAACTAATGCTGCAAATAGATGACAATTATAGGTAGTATGTTGGAAAATGTGTTCTTTAATAGATATCTCTAGGTTAAAGGTTGCAATTTGATGAAAAACTCTTTTCAAAGAGCTGCTTTAGATGATTTATTCTCACTCTGTTGACATAGCTGAATATTAATAAAACTTTATGAAAAGTAGAAAAATAAACCTCTATAAATTCAATGGAAAAATCGTCATAACAATCATATAACATAAAATATATTCATACTAGTGGTTCAACCATTTTATGTGTAGTAATATTTAATCATATAAAATGTAACTACAGAAATTATGCTTCAAAGGAGAAATACACATTAAAATTTGGATTCATGTGATCTTTGAAGACAGAAACTTTTCTATTATATTTATATTTTAAAGGAGAAGATAAAATTTTTGTTTACAATTTTGAAGTGTAATTTTTCTTTAAGCATGTATCATTCTATATTTTGTATGCACTCTGCAGTCTTTAAAGATGTAGTTACCAAGGCTTTAAAAGTGAGTTATACATGTAATACAGATTTCTTATAACTGAATATTAAAAATTTCTACCTCCTGATCATTATGATATCCTTAAACTTACACACATGCTACAAATAAGAAATATTAGCTATACTATTTCTTTTAACAAATTTATATTTTAGATAAATTGGAAAATAAGAGAAAAGTTCTTGGTTTACCCTTATCTATTCCTTTTCCATCAGTCTTTCTTTCTTTATGTACTATAATTCTTTTAATTCTTACACTGGTAAATTCCCATGAGAAGCACCAGTAACAGAATACAGCCATGATTGCAAATTACGGAAGTATACACCTCATTTTATGTTCATTGCAGAGTGGTTAATTATCTGTTCTTTCATTTCATTTCATTATAGGATTATTTGAACCTCTTCAAAGAGGTGGTTGGACACACTAGGGCAAAGAGATATTTAGTGGCAAAAACATGAACTTTTTAGAGAGATACTGTTCAAAGAGGACAGTATTTAACAGGTAATTAAGTAAGGCACAATATCCAATCTGTTACTAATCAGAACAGTCTGATTATTCCAAAAATGAGCTTTCTTGACTTTCACCCTAATTACCCCTTTTACTCCAATATTACTTCTCAACAATGTCTTTTTTTTTAACTCTTTCCTGAAGTTTTTATATTATCCTGTACCTTTTCACTTAAACTTTTCCTCAAAATATTTGTCACAACCAAGCCATGACCTTCCCATATAGTCATTCTATACTTAGAGAAGACTTGGAGCATGCTTTACTAGTTGTTTCACCATTTGTTTTCTATTTTGCTGATCTAATAGTTCGTGTACTACACATATGATTAAATATGATATGTTTTACACAGTATCCACCATTTCTTACAATGAGGGTCAGGAGTTGATAAATTCAATGCTGACTGTTCATCCAAAATCATCATTAGCCCTTTCAATATTTCAATGCCTTTTCTTTGAAGTATACACCAACCACTTTCATGCAATGTTTAAAACTATATTGGTATTGTTTAATCATTTACTTCTGTTATTTTTATTATAAGTATTCAAACCTATTTATCATATAAATTAATGGGTTTCGTTGTGATATTTTCCTATATACATAAATATACCACACTTTGATTATATCCACCTTCCCTCCTACCCTTTCTTGCCTTTTTTTTCATTCATCTATCCCCAGTCCCCTTCCCCTTCTCTAATCGTTTGTTATCTATTTTGAAGTCATATTATTCATTCATTTATTAGTTTCCACATATGAAAGAAAACATGTTATAGTCATCTTTTCTATGTCTGGTTAATTTTGAATAGTCTGATAAATTCTAGTTCTATCATTTTTTTTTCTGCAAATTACAGGATTTAACTCTTCTTCATGGCTGAAGAAAACTCCATACCTATGTAGACATTTTTTATTTGTTCATCTGTTGGTGAGCATCTATGCTGATTCTGTATGTTGGCTCTTGTGAATGATGCTGTAAACATAGGTGTAAAGGTGTCCCTGTTGTATGTTTATTTCATTTCCTTTAGATGTAGACTCAGGAGTGATACAGCTGTATTGAATGGTAGATCCGTTTTTAGTTTTTTGAGGCATGTCCATAGTGGTTTCCCTGGTGACTGTACTAAGTTGAATTCCCACCAACAGGATGTAAGAGGTTCTTCTTCTCCAAGTGAGAAAAAACATTTGATACTTGCTGTTTGTTTTGTATGTGTTGTTTGGTTGTTTTTTGTTTTGTTTTTGGTAATAGCCATTATCCCAGGGAGGCTCAGCCCTACAGTAGGGCACCCATACCCTCCCCTGAGTCCAAATACCTGTTGGGAGGGCCCTACTCTCAGACCACAGTGAGTTAGTCTCCTTTAGAATGTTGTCATAGTTGCCATAATGATGCATTGCCCTTCAACAGATAATTGAATAAAGAAAATGTGACATACATACACAGTGGAATACTACTCAGCCATAAAGAAGAATGAAATCATGGCATTTTCTATTAAATGGGTAGAAGTGAAGACTATCATGCTAAGTGAAGTAAGCCAATCCCAACAAAACCAAAGTCCAAATGTTCTTTCTGATATGAGAATGAATGCTAACTCACTATAAGGGGAGGAGTAGGCAAGAATAGAAATACCTTGGATTAGACAAAGGGGAATGAAGGGAAGGGAGGTGGAACAGAAATCTAAAGACTGGAATTAATTTGACATTACTTTCCTATGTGCATAAATGAATATATGACCAGTGTAATTCATCATCATGTACAACCAGAAGAATGAGAAATTATATTTTATATATGTATAATATGTCAAAATACATTTTACTGTCATGTATAACTAATAAGAAGAAATAAAAATAATATCATTCTGACTGGAGTGAGATAGAATCTCAAAGAAGTTTTGCTTTGCATTTCCATGATGGCTAAAGAAATTGAATATTTTTCATATATTTATTGACATTTGTACTGTGTTTGAGAAGTGATTGATCAGATTATTTTCCCATTTGTTGATTAGATTACTTGTTGTTCTGTTGCTGATTTTTAAAAATTCTTTATGTATTATGGTTATCAATCTTCTACCAGGTGCATAGCTAGCAATGATTTTCTTTCTTTTTGTTTGTTGTCTTTACGTTTTTGATTGTTTCCTTTGTTAGCAGGATATTTTTAATTTGATGTAATTCAGTTTGTCAACTTTTGCTTTTATTTTCTGAACTCTTGGAGTTCTATTCAAGAAATCATTGTCTGTGCCAACATGTTGCAGTGTTTCTCCTGTATTTTCCTGTAGTAGTTCCAAATCAGTAGCTCTTCTATACACCATAAATGAACTTGCTGAGAAAGAAACCAGGAAACAATGTCATTCACAATAGCCTCAAAAAAATAAAAACAGCAAAAAACCTAGGAATAAATGCAACCTCTGAAATACTGCTATAATAAAAATTATTAAACACTGAAAAATTGAAGATCCTAGCAGATGGCAAAACCTATCAAATTATGGTTTGAAAATATTAACATTGCTTAAATGGCTGTGTTATCAAAAGCAATCTACAAGTGCTCCTGAGTTCCATCCCGGGCACCCCCCACCAAAAAAAAAAAAAAGGAAAAGAAAAAAAAGCAACCTACAGATGCTATGCAATACCCACCAAAATAGCAGTGATTTTCTTCACATAACTAGAAAATATTCTAAAATTCATAAGAAAACACAAAAGACCCCCTAACAACAAAAGGAATCTTGAGTGAAAAGAGCAACACGAGAGGCATCATAGTACCTGATTTTAAACTGTACTACAGAGCTTTAGTTACAAAACCTTCATAGTTTTGATATAAAAACAGACACAGAACTATGTGACAGAATACAGAACACAGAATTAAACCCATGCACAGATAGCCATCAGATTCTCAACAAAGGTACATTACACAGACTTTTCAACAAACAGTGCTGGAAAAACTGGATAGTCACATGTAGAAGATTGAAACTGGATCACTATTCCTCAATGTGTGCAAAAAACAGGACTTCAACTAAGATGTTAATAATTTTCTCAATTCTTGGCAAGTCCTTGTATGCCTCAACTACAGTAGTTTTAGTGTCTATGGTATTTGAAATATTTGAAATTAGACTTACCCTTACATATGATTATTGTGTAAAAACACTCTAGCTCCATGCACTTTAACTGGGAAGTTATAATTCCCTAGTGTATAGTTCTCCCCAATCTGTCACCTTTAATGCTCACATGGTTCATAGTTTCTTAGTTCCTGATTTTAATTGTCTTTCAGAGGGTATTGATTTTAGGGCAGAGGAATCATTTGTTTTGAGTAAAACTCTACCATTTTTATTTCAGTCTTAGTATACAGGACTAGATACTGAATGGGGAGAAAGTGGAGACTCTCAAAAAAGGTGATGACGATACCTTCTCCCTTACAATATTTAGGCTCTTGTTGCCTCTGAGAAAATCCTTTATTATACTTGATAGTACTTTAGTACTGTCCTGTATCCCAAGTATCCCTCTCTCTATTCACTGAAAAAGCAATAAGCCCATTTTTAATGATTTCTGAAAATACACATTTAGTACCTTACTAATCCTAAAATTTTGCCAATCATCTCTTGTTAGAGTCTGTAAACAAGTCAGGATGGTGCCTGGCAAATGTTAGAGCCTGTAAACAAGTCTGAATGGCGCCTGGAATTTTGCCAGAGGGAGTGGTTTGTGAAATAACGCCAGCGAGCCATTAAGTGTGGTGATTCCTTATTGGTTGACTGCTGTATCTAGTTTATGTTAATTAAGATAAGCTGTGTGGAATGTATAAATACCTCTGTTGTCCTACAATAAAGGGCTCCCACTCCTGCTGTATCAATCTACACAAGTTGTTCATCACCCCCCAGCTATTTTGCCCAGCCAGCTGGGCTGCGGCAATCTCTCCTATTAAATTTATTCTTAAGAAAATAGTGGTTAAATTGTCTTCAAAGACACCATAGAAAAAATTCCTATTGTTATACTGAAGCAAATTTTTGTTTTTAATTGATGTTTCTTGCTTCCTGTTTATTAGATTATCCAATTTGTTCCCTTTAAATGATACATTATTTACAATTACGGAAAGTGTACCTATCTTCAAATTCCTAACTACTGCCATTTTTTATGTGAAACCTCTGTTATCCTCCCAAAAGTAAGATGACATTTTATTGTTGAAGATAGATTAATACATTTTTTGCTTATAATATTTAACATTTAAAAATTCATCTAATTTATATCTATCTATATTCATATATCTTAGGATATAGATTGTCCAGCCTCTTAAAGTCTAACTCTAGATCTGCTATCCTTCTTGAGCTGATGCACACTTCCCCTTTATTAAGAAAGTTTGAATGAACATTATTGTGAAATCTTGTTTCTGGATCACTATTTGCACTTAGAAAGAGCTAAGTATTTGCAGTTACATAGACAAACAGTAATACATTGCAAGTGCCATATTCATTAACAGTGTTTCAAATTCCATATAGAAAATAAAATTACTTCAAGTACAATCAAAGGTATGAATATAAATCAAAGGGATGATAAACCTCCCATTTTGCAAGACCAAATAATTATTCTGTTTCTGAATGATGGGAATCCCTCATGATTGTGTTTCACCTTAGCAAAAATGATATATGATTACAGTACCTTATCGAAATTTCATTTGTAGCTATTCTCAGGATTTATGCAAGCATCAAATATCCTTGCTTTGGTTCAATATTTTGCTTGATCACAATCATTTGGTATGTACAGGATGAGCCCTAAATGCTGTTGATCTCTCTGTTGCCATAAATGGGAATAGAAGCCAATTGGTGTGTCTCCCTGTGTCAGTTTTGACCTGAATATTCTGCATATTGCAATAGACAGAATTAAGAGAGGTACCCCAATGACTCACCCTTTTTTATAGTCCTCTCTTTCAGTCTTTCCCTTTGAGTGTGGCATCTATGAATATGATGAGATTTTCTCCATTTCCTTCTATGGCAAAATGAGGGGACTTGGCAGATGCAATTAAGGTAAATATTTTAATAACTACAAGTGAATCTGCTTTTCTGCTGTTTGTAGTATGAAGAAGTGAATAGGGGAATTAATCTGCTTAAGAATTGGACTACATTTGAAATTTGTTGTTAGTATGCTTATGCTAAAATTCATCATAATCTTCAGATTCTTTTCTGTATGTAAGGTAAGGATTAACTTTTCAAAGACTTCCTTCCTTCCTTCCTTCCTTCCTTCCTTCCTTCCTTCCTTCCTTCCTTCCTTCCTTCCTTCTGTTTTAGGTTTTCCTCTGTGCTGTGCCTCTGAGGAAGTCTATCTTTCCTATTGGTAGTGAATGAATGTTTGCTAGACTGGCTGGCAGTAGGAAGAGGGGAATGTTCCCTACTGTCCTAAGCCACAGCCTATAGCCTGAGACTTTGAGGTGGTGTGGACTTTCCAGTGCTCAGGTCCTTCCCTGGCTTAATCAGAGTGCAGCACGCATGCCCGCTACATCCCAGGAGTGTTTTGTTTCTTGTCTATTCCTGCATTGCAGTTAGTTGTCATCAGTGCCCTGAGGATGACGGTGTTGTTATCCTTTCCTCCACAACTTAGGGCTTCTGATTTCCCTGTTCTAATAAATTGTTAATGTAAGCTCTGCAAGGAACAATTGATAAGAGTAACAATGATCCTGCCATTCAGGAGGAGATAAAATGGCTTCTAGTGATATGGATCACAGAGATTGCTCTCTTTTAATGTGTTTTATTTGTGATTCCTTATAACCAACCGTTATGCTGAAGGGAATACTTTACGTGTGCTTCACCTGACAACCTGTTTTCCTCTTGAGCATAATTTCAAGAACTGTCATCTCTTTAAATGCCTTTCTTTCTAATAGAGCTTATCTTTATTCTAAATCCAGATATGCCATGTAAGTCAGCAATGAGCTGTCCACATATACCTGATTTTGATAAATTATGTTCCTAGCCTCATCAGCTTTTATGCAAGCAAACCCCACCCCAGTTTAAAGGAAAGAACTGATATATTTTTCTTTCAAAATCTTTCTATCCTTCCCTCAATCTTGAATGCATAAAGAAATAATATATTCTCTTGTGATTTTTGTTCTTGAATTTTCGGACAATGAAAATGTTCTCAGGGTACTACTGCAGCCCACAGGGAGAGGTGACTCCTGTGTTACTGTCAGGTTTTCTGCTAGGGGTGCTACCACTGACATGCTATGGGATAAAATGAATACCACATAAACATCAGGAACAGTTTTTAAAACATTAAAAGACTGACAATAAAGGCATACTGTTAATTGGTTTTTTTCTTTGTGTCACCAAAAAAAAAAAAAGTAAAGGAAGGGACCTCTAAATCTGCATTAATTTAACCTAGGGACATTATTTGAAACTGCCGAGTTAGTTGAGAAGCATATCCTCATAGTACTTTGCAATGAAATTAAGAGGTACTGAAATATATTTGACATGTGTCAATGTCTATGTTCAGCTTTTGACTCAGGTTATGGCTTTCATAGTACTAAGTGGGTTACCAACACTGCTTGGTCAGTGGTTGTTGAGACAGACAGTTATTTATGACAATTGGTCACCTGGAAATAATGCCCAGGGAGGGGACGGAGACAGGACAATCTTTTTACCACATCAAGGAGTTAACAGCATAGCTTCCTCTCTTATCACTCTTGACAAATGGGTTATTTTAAAAACATTTATTTTGCTTTATCTTTACCCAGATTTCACTTCTGCATAAATAATGTTGTAATTCCACTTGTAATTTTCCCTTAGTGTCTGTTCCTCTGATTGGGAGGAGGTAAGGTCAATGAAGAATTAGAGTAAGGACATAAATAATGATGTTTACATTTCCTTTATTTAAAAATACTTTTCTTTTTTGAATTACTTCCCATGTAGTACAAAATGGCTACTTGATTCCCATCATAGTTTTTACTCTATTGCATTGTCCTGTTCATTTATTTCTTCATATATTAGCAAAGTTCAAAAGGACCCTTCAGAAAGAATATGTTGTTTTTCATAGTTTCATAATTAAATCTAACTGTTCATTGGTTCTTATATAGTTATTTAAACAAAGTTTTGCAGATTGTCCTATTCTATATCTCCCAATATCTTCCTTTTTAAAAAAAAATCAAGGTTATTGCCACCTTTATGGTTCAGTAAGTGGTTGTAGCCTTAGTGGGAATTTCAATAAGGACATCAAGGGAACATCTAGATTCACTTGAACCATGGCTGCATTCATCTCAGAGTAATAGCCAATCCATCACAGAGGCTTGTCCTACCTGACCTAAAATGCATCTTGTCCTGGGAATTCTATATGGACCTGGTAGTTTATTCAAATCACTTGGCATTCTTAAACAAAGCTAGGAAGACTGCTAAAGTTATCCTCAAATCAGGTTGCACATGGAGTCATTAATCTTTATATAATTTTTACAACATTCTGTGTGCTGTGATTTCAGACATGAATATTATGATGAAGAATACACACATAGTTTGGGAAAGAAAGAAGGCAGACAGTTTAAATTACCCACTTGGATGCAAACTATATTTCATTTGCAGGTTAGTTATCAGATTGCACAATTTAATCAAATTAATATTTTCTTCTAGTGGACTCCTGTGGATAACCAGTCACAGTATGAAACTTGAATATGTATCAAGGTTAGATAAATAGACAAGTCCTGTGAGCTAGAACTGAGGTGATGTGTAAATTGCATGTGATCACATTCAGTGACTACCAAGTCCTCTCTTCTGCATAAATGATTAGACAGAAATCCATTAAAACTACAGAGTACTAAACGAAGTGGACTTTTGCTTTACTTTTTAGCAAATATAATTTAAACTAGACGATTTAGTAGTAAACAAAAGAAAAAGACAAAAAAATCACAATTAATAATGCTTCAGTGCTTAATGTTTGTAGTTGTTCCATTCATCAGGTTTTAGTTAAAACTTATATAACACTTCATTTTGTGTCATGAGAGTTGACGCTAATTTCCTTCAGCCCCAACCACAATTATAGGAGTGTGCCATATCCAATCTGTTTCAGGATAACTAGAGGAGAGTAGAAACAACAGAAAGAAACACCACTAGATAATATAGCTGTTTGTTTGGAAAACGAGAGAAATTCAATTGATTTTTTCACTATAGAGAAATTGAGTTCTCTTTCCATGAACTAAAATATGAATAAATTTATATTCATATAATGGATATAAAGCGACTTAGTAATAAATATAAAAGTGTGTAATAACTAAAGCAGTATAGATACCACACTCAGCTCCTTTATTCATAAAGGTTTCTTGAATTCCCAAACAGCTCAAGGCACTGGCCTTATTTACTGTCAATGCTTTATGTAAAATTTCTCATCTAATTCCCATAAACACTTTATGAGATGAGGTCCATTTATCCACTCACTTTGAAAGTGAGGAATCTGTAGTACATAGAGTTTAAATAACTTTCTTGGTTTCACTTTTTGGAGGTCTGAACTTTACCGCTTTTATATGCATGTGATTAAAAACAATTTCCAATGAAAAGTTGACACATTGATATATCTTGAGTTTCTTTAAACACTACAGATCTGCTAGGAGGTCATTCGCTGAATTTGAAAAACAGTTGTGCAAAGATTGAAGCTTGTGAGAGAGGATTTCATTAGGACCTGGGGCAGACTTGGTTCTGTGGGAGCATGTTTCTTTCTCTAATACACATCCTATAGGATTGAGTCTTTAGGGTCGTGGCCAGAAGAGTGCTGTCTCATCCTAGTACAGAGTGGCAGAGCAAACACTTTCAAATGAACATGCATTTGAGGATTGAGGAAGAGATGCTCAGTTATAACAATCAAAAATCTGGGTGACTTATTAAAGTTCAATCATAAATATTAAAACCTTGAAAACATTGTCTAAACAATTAAATATCTTGATTCCCTTACCCATGCAGAAGAGATCACCTTGATGACAAATGTAAAAACTTTTTAACCAAATACAATCAGGACATGTGTACTGCAATCACAAATATTGGTTAAGAATCTGTATTACAGTTAAAAAGAAAAAGATACATGATTATCTAAAGTGAAGCTTCATAGCAGTCAAGGGGTTTGTGATGTTTTGCAATGGTTTATAAAATTGTAGATACCATCAACTCTAAAACAGGTATAAAATATATTACAATTTCATGGACTTTTAACAAATGCATCCAAACAAATTTTAGTCAAAATGTAAATTTATGTATTAAATACTTTATTGCCTTTGGATTGTGATATCTCTAGAAGTGCTATTGTGGACATGGCACTTTACCATGTATGCTTAACAATTTCATTTCAGGACCATGTTAACAGATCTCAAACTGTATGCATTCATTTTATATCACTGAATTTTTTACTTTGAACATTTTGTTTCCTAAGTCAAAAGAGGTTTTAAAAAACTGTGTAAATAAGATCCAATTGAATGTCATATGTTTCCCCTTTATACCCAAGGGTCATTCTCAGGATGTAATACTGAGTATATGTTAAAATATTGTTCTGAGAGGAGTGTTGACATAAGATAATGTGATTTATGCCTCCCATCCATCATATTGACAGATTTTAGACAGATGTCACTGTTTGTCAAACATAGTACAAAACAAGGCAAAAACCCCATAATATCATAAAAACTATTTGCCTTTATCACCATCTCATCCATCTTTCATTTCTATGAAAATTTCAGTGTTAGAAATAATGATTGATTCAATAGGAAATTTCAAAATATGTTTTTGTTAAACAATTTTCCCTCGAAGACATTTAGCACTTGTCACTCAGTTGTCATTCCAATAAAATGCGATATTTTAACTTCAGTCAAGTAAACATAAAATGCATTGGATTTGAACAATATGAGCATGGGTAGAGAGATTATGTTTTAAATAAATAAAATAAATAGAGAAAAAGTTATCTCAATTGAGTCTTATTTTTGTCTTGGCAAATGTTAGATACTAGTGATTTAAAAATCTAATTTGCAGTGTGTTTAGACTGCCTTTTATGTAAACATGCTGGATGTCCTTGTGATATATACAAATGTGCATTAACAAATCACTAACAGTACACTAATTTGGTCTCTAAGGCTGGAGAGAGAACACTTGAAGCCATCTTCTCACAACAGTAAACACCTATATTATTTATCATAAAATGTCATACATGGGATAATTATTAAAAACTTTCTTCCTACCTTCACAATTCCAATCTACACAATTTTTCCCTTTTCTATGTCTATTTCTCCATATTATCTGCTAATTCCACATGTGTAGATCACGTAAACACAACCTTGTATATCTGTGGCTTCAGTTATTTGACTGAATATTTAACATGTATAAGTTCATTACATTGTACCAACCTGTATTCAGGAAATTATTTTTTAAAAACTTACAGGGGCTGAACATTTTTCTATTCTCTAAGGGAATAGAAGTCTTGGACACATTTATCAATTGCTGCTTTCATGTACTGCTTATTTTGGATTATACTCTATGGATAAAAAAAAAGAATTAAGACTTGAACCTAGCATTCCAGAGGCATACATTTTATTTTAGTAGAAAAAGCATGTGAAAAGCACTTATCAGAAGCTTTTAAGTAAAAAATTCAAGCTAGTGTATTATCAGAGGACTAATGTATAGAATACTTACATTAGGGTATTATTTCTAAGTGAGATCCATAGAAAATTCCATATTTCACTAAAAATGAATATTAAAATGCAAATTTTTAGAAATAAACTCAACTCCAAGTGGCTGTTTGAAAATCACTTTTAAGGGTAAAGAAAAAAATCTGAACTGTAATGTGATTTTCGATGTGTTTTTTTTCTGAACAAGAAATTGGAGGCATTAGATTCTAAGATTCAACCTCAAATGTTTTCTTTAGTATTCAGAAATATAATCTCCCAAATCCCAATCTCATTTAAAACAGTTTATGTACTTTGGCGCAGGATGGATCAGAAGGGTATGTTTGAAGGCAGATAAGTGGTTAATTACATTTATTAATGGGGTTTAATAGATGCATTCTGAAAAAGTACTGGAAAAACACAAATGTATCAAAAGATAAACAAAATAAAATATTATCATGAACACAAAACATAGATCAGGACAGGGCAGACATCAGGCAAGATGTTGTAGTTGCCTTATGTTTTTCCAGAAGATGATGTCTTCCTGGCTTTTTAAGTTCACAATATGCGACCCAATAAAATTGTGTCTCTTCTACTCATTCTACTCCCATAAATAATTTCCTCTTACCCAAGTCTTGCTTCAAAATGTTGCTCTTCATTTTCTTCTCTTCTTTCAGCATTTTTGTGCTGAGAGCCGTAGCCAAGTAGGAATGAAGCATGGCATTTTTGGTTGAAAGGTGACCCTGCTCAGGGATTAGGGTGGCTCTGGGTTTAGGGTGGATCCTGCTGGATTAGGGTGGCTCCAGGTTTAGGGTGGATCCTGCTGGATTAGGGTAGCTCCAGGTTTAGGGTGGATCCTGCTGGGAACAGGGCATATCCTACTGCCTCAGGCGCCCACTCCTTGAGTTCCCCGTGGAGTTCTCGCAGGGTTCTGAGAGAATTGGTACACAGAGCCCGGTGGAGGGAGTGTATTTTTCCCACATGTAGAGTGCGGTGAGAGTTCAGGAATAAAGAGTTGCTGTTGGAATCTACAAGTTTTTGTGATGGCTCGATTATTTTGTGCCCAGCCAGACTGCGGCATTTTTGATATTTAAAAATATAGATAAACATTTAGGTCTCTCTACATAGGCACCTAGCCTATTCCTCATAACTCAATGACACAGATAATTATTATGCAGTTTAGATAATTTATTCTATTTCAAACTTATAGTGTGAATCCTACATTGCATAGTTGGAATTTTACTGAGTACATAATATTTTTGAATTTCAATGACATATTTATCATTGAAAAACATAATTGTAATTGTTGATGAATAGTCCAAAACATGCAAACTTGGTAGAAGCACCATAACATATAACTGTAGTGTATGTGCAACATTTCCATATAAAAACACTGTATCATATTATTTTAATTGTAAAACCTTTAAATATAATGCACTAATTTTAAGGAATAAAAATAAAACTAATAATTTCAGTAGTTTCCAGGTGTGATCTTATGTATAATTTTTCAATTTCTTCAAAACACAGTGATAATATGCCAATTATTTTAAAATATCATTAAATTTAAGATTCACTATAAATAAACAAGAAGGCAATTTTTGCTCAAAAAATGAAGAACAAATATATGTTGTATACATACTCACATAATGTAAGTTTTCTCTCCTTGTTCAGTGGGCTTCAATCTAGTTCAAACTTTCACAAGACCTTCTCCCATAGAGTTTACATTTAGAAATTGTAATGTAAATACATAATAAAGAACTTCAGTATATTTGAGTTTTTCCTTTAATCTGTCTTCTTCTTCTTCAATTCCCCTGTGGGTTCAACTTAAAGGATTTTGGAGAGAAAATACAATTATAACAAGACAAAATGAAAACTTAAACTTAAGAGAACTTGCTATTCCATTCCAAAAGCACAAAGAAAAAAAAATCAAGCTATTATTTAACTTTTTGTTCCACAAATGTGAACTACATAAGACTATAATTAAATTTAAACTGGAGTGTTATAAAGATGTGTTCATTAATTTTATATGAATGAAATATTTGTAATAGATTTAACTTTGAGTCTAGAATATTAGAAAAATTCTTAAGTGTTTTAAATGTATCATTTGTAGGTATGTATATTCTATAGAGTTTCTAGGCATATACCTTTTAGAATATCACAATAGTTGATACTAATATGTCTTAATGTGACTCTATGAATAAAATAATAGAATAGCCTTCTTTAATAGAAATTAAATTTCAGTGGGTTACTACTTTATGCATAGAAACAATGATCATCAAAGAGTGTTGTTGCAAGAATAATATTTTCTAAGACAAGCAATAAGTTTTATATCTGTTAGTATCTTCTAGTTAATATAGATTAGAAAACAGACATCCTAGGTATTGTTTTAAATATTTATATAATTAATATATAGTATATTAGTTGAAAAGTTTGTGTGTGTATATATATATATATATATGCATATGTATATATATACATAAATACATACATACATGTATATACACATACATGAAATAAATAGAAGGCCAATGGATTTTAAAAATTGATTAGAAGTCCTGATATTTTATGGTAATGAAGTAACTTTGATGTCAAAATCCTTCACTAAAATGAAGTTTAACAATGCTGCAAATACTAATTGTCTTCATAAACTTCTTAGCAGTTTATCTTTTTACAGCTAATATTTTCTGGTAAAAGAAATCTTCATAGTCTTTTAGCCATTGATTAATTTCAATAATGAGTAGCAACTTTTTGAGCTAATCCTCAAAGCACACATTTCATATTAATAGTCTGATTCTTTTAAGCAGAAAATTAACAAATTTTGTAATCCAAGGGGAGAATAAATTTATAATTATTTGGCAAATAAAATGTCTTTCCGGTAAAATATCCATGAATTTATCACTGAGTTAAGATTTTTTGTTGGCCATTTGTCATTATGGCTTACTGAATTGTATTTTGTTCTCCATGTTCTATCTGTCTTTCCTAATTTATGCTAATTAATACTATTTAATAAACTAGTTTTTAGATGAAAAGTTGCCCAAATTATTGGAAAAATTACTATATTTATGCAGAAAAATTCATTTCTTTAGCACACCTCTTCCCAAGGAGAAATAAAAAAAAAACAAACATTGTTTCCTTCATAATACCAGGCTGTTTGTTATTGACTACGATATGTGCCAGAGCCTCTCTACAGACATATTATTTTATTTAATCTTATAATTTACTTTTTAAGTAATGAATTATTTTATGCATTTTATGGTATGGAAATGTGCAATGAATAAGTCATGTAACTCAATGTCTTAGATATGGTCAATGTAATCCTGAAAATTTGAATATGGTTATCTAAAAAACTGTCACAAAAAAAGGAGAAATAAATTTTCCAAAGAAAGTATTATCTGCCTTTCTCATGACATGGGGAAACATTTCCAAGTCAGTTACTTTTCCTATTTAGAACAAGAATTTTTATTTTTCTTTTGGCATGATTTGGCTTTAAGGTATTTTTAAAATTATTTTCTACTCTTCTGTAATCTCAGTGGCTCATTAGACTAAGACAGGAGTATCACAAGTTCAAAGCCAACCTCATCAATTTAGCAAGGCCTTAAGGCTTAAGCACTTAGGGAGACTTTGTCTCAAAATAAAAACTAATTTAAAAAAAAAGAATGGCCTGGTACAAAAAAATAAAAATAAATATTCTCTACTCTTTTGTGTAGTCAGCTTTACCTTGCTGTACAAAATTAACTGATAAGAACACCTCAGAGGAGGATAAGTTTATTTTGACTCTTGGTTTTGGTGGTTCAGTCCATGGTTGACCAATTCCATTGCTCTGAAAGTGAGGTGAGGCAGAATTTCCTGGTAAAAGAGCATACCATTGTAGAAGGGCATGTCACAGGAAAGCTTCTGAGTTCATGGCAGCCAAAAAGCAGAGAAACAGAGAGAGAGAAGAAAAAGGAGGGGACTCAGGTACAAAATCCCTAAGGTCATATCCCCAGTGCCCAACTTCCTCCAGACATGCCTCATTTATCCATAGTTACCATTCAGGTATCCATTCAAATTATTAATCCATCAAACA
This sequence comes from Marmota marmota marmota, assembly GCF_001458135.2. Classification (NCBI taxonomy): domain Eukaryota; kingdom Metazoa; phylum Chordata; class Mammalia; order Rodentia; family Sciuridae; genus Marmota; species Marmota marmota. The sequence continues at coordinate 8,044,388 of NW_025999961.1, forward strand.
GCATAATTCACTGATCAGGTTATAGCTCTCATAATCTAATCATTTCAATTCTGAGCATTCCTGTATCAAGACATAAGCTTTTGGGGAGACATCTCATATCTAACCATTGAAACCTTTGAAAAATGGCATATTCTTGTCTAAAACTTTCTTGCATTAATTTAAACTACGAAATTATTTTCATTAGAATATACTAGTCTATATTAAAAGTATGTCTTAAACTAAATATTTTGAGCCATTTTAAGAATTTTGCATTTTTTCTAACAATAAGACATAAATAATAAAGTATACTTCATATTTAAAACATTATATTTTATTCATTCAATAATGTGCTGGGTGCCCTTTGATTGAAATAAGAAATTTAATCAAATTTCAGTTAAAGTAAGTCATTTATCTCTTTCATGATTGTGCTATGTAAGAATTAAATTCAGCCATAAAACAACTAAAGTAACTATAGATCCTTTTTACTGTACAAATAATTATCTCTGCTCTGTGGATTGTGACAAATCTGCATATTTCCTAACATACAGTTATTGGTATTTTCCATTTCACTTGATTCCATTCATTGAGTTAATGTCTATTTTTTTTTGCTCTTCTTGTGACTATATATATATGGATTCACAATAGTTGCTATTTTAAATGCTAACGATATAGTAACCAAGTGAATTGAGTATAGAAGACAAGGGTATTGAATAGAAAAGGCAGATGTTGATGCAAAGTAATGTGGGTACAGGAGAATTAATGTGTAGAACATTTGGAAAAGAAACAGAATATCTTGAAAACATGCTATGCTCTCTTGAGATTGGCTGAGCTTGTTATGGAAAGCCCTGAGTTGCTTTCATTCTAAATCGGGGGCAAAGATCTTCCTCATCTGCAGAAGATGATTCAAGGGATAAAACAAGCTATTTTTCCTATTGCTTCTTTCTATTAACTTTCTGTATGGTCTATTTGTTGGATGAATGCAGGGTATTAGTCATTATAGCACCTTCTGATTGGACAGGTCATTGTTGTTAACCTTAGATGTTCTTCGGAATGGATATATAGATAGACAGATATATGATAGATTTAAAAAAAAAGTTCAATTGTTCATTATTTTCCTTGATATATAAAAAACTAAAGACATTCTTATCTCACAAAATAAGCCATGTATTCATTAGATGCAAAAGTGGTTTGATACATATATAGAATAATGATTGTTTTCTTGATGTAAATGACATTTAAAAATTTGTTCTTTTTAGTTATACGTAACAATAGAATTTTTTTATATAGTATAATACATGGAGTATAACTTCCCATTTTTTTGGTTGTACATGATATAGAGTTACACTGGTCATGTATTTACATATGAACATAGGGATGTTATTGTCCAAGTCATTCTACTGGAACGGCATTTTTGATACATGTTCACGCCTCATAATTACCTTAGAGTAAGTTGTTTTTCTAAATTACTCGACTTACCTCTAAAATGTGCATTTTTTTTTTTTTGCACTGAGAATTAAACCCAGGGACGATTTACCACTGACTATGTCCCCATAAACCCCTCCCCCCACTTTTTTTTCCATGTTTTTAGGATGAGAAAAGGTCCAAGTAATTTGCTTAGGGCCTTGCTAATTTGCTGAAACTGGCTTTGAACTTGCAATTCTCCTGCTTCAACCTGGTAAATACGCATGTGCCACTGTGCCAGATCAAAATGTGCATATTTTTGGTTTAGAAATTAGTTGAAGCTGATAATTAAAATAACTTATGTTTGGTTACAACTGAGAATTTCAAAGTCCCTTTCCAATAAAAAACAGACTTCTGAGGTACCCAAATTCATGGCTACATTTTCAGAGACTGCAGTAGTTGTTTACATTCACATTTTTGACATTTTTACAATGATGGAACCAAAAACTACTAAAATCCATCAGGAGCTATTCTTGATTTTTCAGTTGAATGTGAATGTAGACATGAGTGTAGTGGAGGGAAATTTTTCATTTTAGAGTACCCAGAAAGAGATTTTATCAGGGAACTTTCATAACCATACATGATCCCATCTGTGTTACTTAATGGGTTAGAAGCAATATGAAATTATACATTATTACATTGATTAAAGAGTTTATTTACTTCAAAATATAGTACCTACTCTGCATACACGTGTGAAAGAAATATTGAATAAATGGACTTGGTAAGGGGTGTCTAATTTTAGAAGAATCTAGTGTCTGAGTGATGCTTAGAAGGCATAGCTAAAGATGAACACTCTGTGTCTGGTTTATATTGTGCTCATTTAAGAACACCTAGAACATTATTGGTAACTGGGTATTATGAAAGGAAATCTTTAAAGCCCCATAAAAAGAAAGATCAAAAAAGATTTTTAAAATTCACAAATTCAAAAATTCAGTTTGCCAGTGTTACTTATTTTAGTCATGTTTATAATTCTGTATAATAGGTATTATGTTCATGTTTTAGGTGAATAGTGGTGACTTATTGAGGTTCAGTCACTTGTTCAGCTTAGCAAGCAACTTGAGAGTGAATGGCAGCTACGTTGTGTGACAGGCTGCAGGGCTTGCCTTCCTGTCACTCACTATGAGGTCTCTCTATATATATTAAAAAAAAAAAAAAAACACTTGATAAATTAATGAATTGTATTCATTAATTTATCAAGTGTTCATTGAACATATAATATACAAAAGCATGTTCCCTGTTTGTAAGAGCTACAGTCTCATCAGAAGAAACAGACATGTAGATCCAACATACCAGATGTTCTGATTTGCAGCATGTATTTTTATTTATATAAAAAGTCATGGTAGTAACCCCTTATTACCTTTTATTTTATGATAGTCTATCTTTTATTCAACATGGGGCCCATTAAATCTCATGTAGTGATGATCAATATTAGCAGTAAAACAACAGTTTTCTTGATATGACTTAACAGAATAACTGAACATTGATCATACCCCATGATTTCCCATAGGAAAGAGCCAAGGAATCCAAATGAAAAGATGTCCCATTTGTGGCAAAACTGTGGTATCCAACTGTTCTCATTCAATCTAATTCTTAGAGGGAAAGAGATAGGCCTTATTTCTTACCATTAATACAATGGGTATTATTTGAAATTCTCTGGGAATGTGAATTCCCACTTGACTTTCAGGCAAATTTTGCATTATATTTCCTTGTGTTTGAAAATTTAAAGATTTACATTATAACATTACTTAATTATGGTGTATTATTTGCCTGATTGAAAAAGAAAAGAATATTCTATTTCAACTGAGTAGTAATATGCCTAACTTATAATTCCTCTAATTTGAAATAATTATACTCTACAAAGTGTGAAGCCATTTATTATATTTGATTAGTCATATTAATTTTCCTTTAAATAGTTTCGGATACAGCAGCCTTGCATGAATCATTTTTGTAGTTTGACAAAATTTCAGGAAAATAGACAAGATATGCACATTATTTACCCCTGAGCAAATATCTCAAACTATTTAGACAGTGGAAATTCATATATATTCATATGTGGTAAAGAAAGTAGGAAATACAGGGAAAATTAAAGAAGGAAAATATAAATCCATTAGGAATACAACAGAGGAAAGTTTGGCAAATCTCTTAATTTCTCTCTTTTCATTAATTCTATATATCTTTCAATTTCTAGTAAAAAAAAAAAGCCACACTTGGAAAAATGACTAATTTGTCTTAACTACTCTATTCTAAGGCTGGACATAGTTATAGCCCAGGAGAAAATTACTGAGGTGGAGAATTACAAAGCTTTCCTTATCTCAAGAAATACACATTGTCTAATTTTGAAGGGAACGTGTGAGAAGAACAACCAAAATAGTTCCCTGGGAAGCACTTATATTTAAGATGCATTTAACTATACTCATTTAAGTATCTTAATAAATATCTGATTTCACATCATGGACTACATAACAAAAGAAACAAATATAAATACTAGCTAATCTTATGTATTTTATATGATTAAAATTAGGGAAAAGGAATATATAGGTCAAATTTGCCTGGACATTCCCTAAATTATTTTGCTGTCATTTTTGGAAGAGGAACAACATAGCACACTAAGAACATGATATAGATGTAGCAACCATGCTGCCTGTGTTCCTTCAGCTGCACTTTATTAGAGGAATTCTTAATTTCCATTTCATAAAATGGACACCATAATGCATCTGGAGAAGGAATGATGATGAGTTTTAAGTATCATCCTTTCCATATTAAGCAAAGATGGGGTGGTAGTTATCATCAGCCATTTTGCCTATTGCTGTAGATGGAAGTTTTGTGCCCAACCCCCACTCATGTTCAAATTCTGATCCCCAAAGTCGTAGGAGGTTGGGAATAAAGAATAATTAAGTCATGATAGTGGACCCCTCAAAATTACAATTAGTGTCATTATAAAAGGAACCATAGAGCTAACTTGTCCCTTCTACCAGACAAGGTTGCAGTGAAAAGCTAGCAATCATAAATACAAAGAGGACCCTCACCAGAACCTGAGCTTGCTGGTACTCTGATCTCAGATTTCTAGCTTCCAGAACTCTGAGAAACAAATTTTCATTATTTATGAGCTATATTTTATTTTATTATAGCAATCTAAATAGACTAAGACACTTTTAATTTACTAAATATGGGAAATTAAGGCATTTAAAACTATATGCACTTGGTATAATTAAATTTTGATTTTCAGACTCTACTGTAATATAATTTAGTTGTATAATCCAAACCTTTCTCAAGGTTTCTACTTAAATCTACTCACTATATGGACTGCAGGCACTAGCTAGAAATTCAGGATACTTCTACTAGACCAGGATCCAATAGTATGCTTGTGTGGGGTTTAGATAGTGACATTTCCCCATCTGACAACAGAAAAATCTCTGTGACACCTTACTGTCTATAGAATTTGGTGATTCTATGATTCTAGTCAGAGTTACCATTACATTAAAATAGATAATGGTTTGGGCAACAATTCCGGAGGACTACTAGTATCTAAGTTTGAAGATACATCCTAGTCATTGAGATTTCCCTCTAGTCCTTTCTAGTATCAAAATGATAAGAAATGTAAAACAATAGCTTCTTTCAGGAACAAAACAGAAGATAGAGAAATGTGAAATACTAAATATTCATTGAATATATTTTTGAAATTTCCTGGTATATTTTAAATTTTATTTAAGATAAAAATGTATCTATGGAACAGTTATACTTCTCTTTTAATATTAAAGGTGGGGGTTGGAGTTACCGACCACAGTGTTCAGTTAAAGAAATATACTTCAGAAAAGTTGAGATTCTGACCAGACTAAGAAATGACAGACCTATTCAAGTGATTCAGTCTTCACATTTTTTTTTCAAATAATAACTTTTTAAGTTAAAAAATTGTTGTGAAGGAACAATGAAAGATTTCCTTCAAGGATGTAATTGATTGAAATGCAAAACAAGTTTTGAATAGTCATTGGTGAAGTACTATATAATTATTTTATTTTTGGCTTTAAAACCTTCAGTCTGATAGTTTTCAGTTATGTGTTATAATCAATACGATCTTCTCTCTCTGACAGATAATTCAACACTTATTAATTTTGGCTTTGGAATTCTTTCAGAGAGACAATCATATAAATGGATAAATACTATGAAACATCTTTTTTTTTTACACAGTGGTAGATTTCTTAATCTTCCTACGTTTTTACTTTGTCTTCATCTGATAAAATAGAAAAGAATTGTTTTGCATTGGTGTCCAAAAATCTGAAGAATGACTAGTGTTGCTACCCTTCTTCAAACATCTATTTTATCTAACAAGAAAAAGAAAAATATAGAAAACTGTAAAATAAATTAGTGCTGTAAATTATTCAATAAGAAATTATAAGAAATACTCATGTGTTTTTTTGGGTCTATCATTTTGTTTCCTATGTACATCAATAATAAATGCTAACTTTTTGGCACATTGAATGAGCTACATTTTACTCCAAATATTTTCAATTGAATCAATAGTTTAGTCAACAGTATATTATTTCTTAGCTGGTATAAAATACTATGTTTTCTAATATATAATAGACTTTTTATTTTATTCAGGAGTCTGTCTCTGAATTGTGTCCAAAAGTGTTTCTGAAACAGAATTTCACTTTGTAGATTATTTGAGATTCATTTGGACCCATACACATGAGTTCAACTTTACTCCTCAGGGTTCTTTGTCATATTTTTTGCTTTTGAATTTAATCTTTTTGATCATTTCTCTATGAATCTGGAAAAAATAATTATATGTTTAAAAAATCCTTAAATTTGCAATTTGTTGCATTGAAGTTATGAATAGATTTGTCATTTTTAAATACTGACCTTTTCCTCCAGAAATATCATTATTTCCACTTATTTAAGCATTTATGTGCTTCAGTAAGATGTTTTTCTAATAACAAATATTTAATCTTTTAATTGCTCAAAGTCCCAAATAGTATTGAAAAGTATTGCTATATAGGAATCCATTCTAAGGAAGATTTTTATTTTTAAAAATCATGTAAATAAGACAAAAATAATATTTAAAATACTATTTGCAATTAGGATTTGGAGTCAGGCAATAACTAAAGCAAGAGAGGGGCTATAATGCAAATATGTTGCTTTTTAAAATTTATTCTGTATTATCTTTTTTTAGAAATTTAGTAAAATTTTATATTGTGTTTATACCTAGGTCTTACATATTTGAATAAATCTATTTTTTATTTATATTTTTTATTTAATAATGATATTTCTGGTAACTTTTGACCTAAGTAATGCTGATGCATATGAAAGTGCTCTTAGTGTTAGAAATGACTTATTTCTAGTTGAATTAATAAATTTATGTGGTATAGTGCACAAGTCATAGATGAGATAATTTGATTACTTGTGTTCAAATCCCATATCTGACACTTTCTATATGAGTAACTTTGAAGAAATTGTGCCTTACTTTATTCATTCACAAAATGGGAATAACAAAGCACAACTGTTTCATAGAATCTGGCAGATATATTGACTTATTATTTTGGGGTTAATATACATCTCTGAATTTCTCAAGGAATATAAAGCAATAAAAATAATAATATCTCTCTTTAAAACAATATTATTCTTTATTTTATATTGCTTTGGCTTCTTAAAAGACCCTTAGAATTGAAGAATTAACTCTTTTTAGTAAGACATACTATTTTTTCATGTTAGTTTAATAATTTTTGACATAAGAGCTATACTTAAAATAAACAGCGCAATGTGGTATACTTAATGTAGGTTCAGCATTGTACAGCAGATCTCTAGAACATATAACTAAGGTTTTATGCCCATTGGACAGCAGATGTACATTGCTTACTGCCCACAGTCCCTGGTACCCCTAATTTTCCTTTCTGTTTCTATGGATTCACTATTGTTGGCATCTCGAATGTGTTAGAGCATGATATGTTTGTCTTTCTTAGACTGGCTTCAGTTGGCACAATGTCCTTCAGATTCATTCATGTTCTCACATCTGACAGCAACACATTATACTGAAGAATATTCTTTAGCTTTAAAGAAAGAAATATATACCACAGTTTCTTTATTCACTCATTGTCAATGAACACTTATGTTATTATGGTATACTAACAATTATTGTTAATGCTGCAATAAACATGGGAATGGAAACTCTCTTCAAGAGTCTAATTTCAATTATATAGAACTACAAAAGACCCTGAATAGCCGAAGCTATTTTGAAAAAGAACAAAGCTTGAGGTACTATCCTTCATAATTTCAAAATAGTGCACAAAACCACAGTAGTTCATATAATGTGATAGTGGCATAAATACATATGTATAGACAATCAGAAGAGATTAGAGAACTCAGAAACCAACCCGTGTATCCATACATGGACAACTGATTTTCAACAGGTTGCCAAGAATACTAAATAGGAAAAAGATAGCCTCTTAATTAGGGGTGATAGAAATTAGTTATTAATATGCAAACAAATATACTTGGGTCCTTACCATATACCCTACACAGAAATTCATTCAAAGTGGATTAAAGACCAAAATATAAGACCAAAATCTACAAAACTCCTATAAGGAAAACATGTGGATAGGTTCATGGCATTGCCCTTGGCAATGATTTCTTGAGTATTGACACAAAAGCATAAGCAACAATAACAAAAGTAGACAAGTAGGATTGTATCATACAGAGACGCTTCTGTTCAGTGAAGAAAATAATCAGAATGAAAACACAGTCTAATTAATGGAAGAAAATATCTGCAAACCATAATGTAATAAAAGGTTAATATCCAAAATATACCTAAGTAACTACCATAACTCAATAACAAAAACAACCACCACCAAAAAAAAAGACCAAAATTCCTAAAACAAACAAAAGCAAATATGCCTGTTAAAAATTGGCAATGGACTTATATAGGTATTTCTCCAAAGAAGATATACAAAAATCTATTCATATTTTGAAGGGAACCTAGGTTGTTTCCATAGTTTAGCTATTGAGAGTTAAGCTGCTATAAACATTGATGTGGCTGCATCACAATAGTACGCTGATTTTCTCCTCTGGGTATAAACAGAGGAGTGGGATAACTGGGTCCAATGTTAGTTTCTTTCCAAGTTTTCTGAGGATTCTCCATAATGATGTCCATAGTGATTGCACCAATTTGCAGTCCCAGCAGCAATGTGTGAGTGTACCTTTTCCCCTACATCTTTGCAAAGTTTATTGTTGTTTGTATACCCAAAGGACTTAAAATCAGCATACTACAATGACACAGCCACGTCAATATTTATAGCAGCTCAAATCGCAATAGCTAAACTATGGAACTAACTTGGATGCCCTTCAACAGAAGAGTGAATGAAGAAAATGTGGTAAGTATACACAATGGAATATTACTCAGCCTTAAAGAAGAATGAAATCATGGCATTTGCCATTAGTGGATGGGGCTGGAGAATATCATGCTAAGCAAAGTACACCAATCCCAAATAACCAAAGCCAAATGTTTTCTCTAATATACAGATGCAAATTCACCAATAAGGGGGAGGGCTAGGGAAGAATAGATTAGAATAGATTGGATAAGGCAGAGGGGAGTGAAGAAAGGGGAGAGCTATGAGAATAGGGAAGGAGAGTAGAACAAAATGAACATTATGACTATTGCATATATGACTACAAGACCAGTGTGATCCCACAACATGTAGAAACAGAGGAAAGAGAAGTTATATTCCATTTATGTGTGATGTGTCAAAATGCATTCTCTTGTCATGTATAACTAATTAGAACAAATAAAATATCTGATAGGTTGATGAAAAGATTTTCAATGCTAATGATCGGGGAAGTGCAAACTGACACCATAGCAAGATATCATCCCACAACTATTAAGATGGCTATTTAAAAGTAAACGGAACAAACATCTGATGAAGATGTGAAAAATGGAAACTCTTGCACACTGTTTTTGGAAATGTAAAGTGGAAGGTGGTATGGCAAGGGTTATGAAAGCAATATAAAATTTCCAAAATATTTTCAAGAGAACGTAAATATGATCTAATGACTCCATGCCTGTAAATACATAAATAAACAGGCTACATTCTTCCCACATGTCAAATATTCTTATTTGTTTTACTTAATTATTTCCTCTAAAGTAAACAATAGAAATACTCTATTTGGGTTAACATATGAATCTACATTTACAAAGCCTCCAGACAGGAGCTGTTTAAATTGCTTGCAGAAATGTAGTCGCTAATTTTAAAGGTGCCCACATTGGACTACAGTTACGTTTTGAGAACATTTGGGGCCAGGATGTCTGGTGAATTACGTCTCTAGAATATTCAGGTCTCACCTGTTTACTGTGTGAATAAACACCATGCAGGGCACTTCCCTTAACTTTGTTTTGCTTTCTCTGTGTATGAAGAAGTAATGTGCTGCACATGTTAAACTCTTAAAATAAATCACGAATTTCCCCAAATCCACAGTTGCTCTGGCTTCCACGTTTCTTACTTCTGAGATTCACATTAGTTTTGCTCATTATGATTTTGAAAACTAAAATATATGGAGCCTTCAACAACATCTTGTATTAAAAATCCACACAATGTATCTATCTTGGAAATATCGCCCCCCCCCCACTCTGGCTTTTTAAAAAAAAATTCAGTACCAACTCCAGTAATGTAAACTTATTCTTATTGCTTTTCAGTAAAGAAAATCAGGAGTTACAACTTGTCTTTTATGTTCAAGATAACATGCTTGATATTAAGATTATTTTCAGTTTGATTTTAGGACATTTTCGCTTTATTCTCCTCTAGCATTCTTAAACGGGAGCGGATATTCTATTCATCTCAGAGGTCACATCACAGCTGTTCAAGTCCTCACATTTTATTATGATCATACTGCAGGGCAGTATGATAATTCCAGGGTGGGTATGTAACTAGCTGTAGTTAACTGTGCTGAGAGCCCTTTCTTCCACAGCAAGGATGTTAAGTCTTGTAACTCTCCTGGGTGTAGATTTTTCAGAATATTGTCATGCACATTTTGTTTTTCAGAATGTCTTTTTAACTATCTGACTTTCAGAAGAAAGTGTGATGTTTTTTTATAATGTCAATGACAACCTCACTGTATTTAAATAAATCAACTACTGGATATTCAAACACATAGAGATATTTCACATAGAGATATTCTATGGGGAGTCATCAGGCATAATATGTTCTATCTCCTTATGTCTAGGCTCTTGGTAACATAGTCAGCCTTTGTGTGATTTTTTTTTTTCTGAACCTGTATTGTGTTATAAACAGAGAGATATGAAAATACCATCTTTGGGTAGAGCTCTAATTGAACAGATCAAAAGTTACTGATTGCCTTGATTCTCTCTTTGGTAAATATCTATTAGGCTGAGTAGAGGTGAAAAAGAGTGTCATATCACAATCACTACATGGTGTTTTTTTTTTTAAAAAAAAAAACTGGTATATTTTGTCTCATAGATTTGAGGAGAATAAAAGACCATTTCCAGGTGGACTGGATTTTAGAGAATATCACCTTGACTAGACAGTGGCTTTCAAAGAGAAATTGCTTATGATTGCCAGATCTGTATGAGGACCCCAAATCACATCACTAAGGTGAATTAAATCTCTTGGTGTTTTATGCTATTCTGCAACCTGCCCCTGTCTACTGATGATTGTACCAAGACATGTATTAACCCCACCCTTCACTTGCCATGTTTCTAGAAATGAAAATTTCAGACTTAAAAGTTTTCTATCTTTTAGCAACATAGGAAGGAAACTGGGTTCTTTTTGACATGATTTACAGGAACAAGCATTTTAATAGACAGACAGATGGTTTCTTAATGCTATGGGGCTATTGTAAAAGTAATGTCTTAATTGTGAAATATATGGTACAAATTACAATTCATTAGACATTAAAACGTACCTACAAAATTTTCACCTTCACTGTAACTTCCACCATCCTCAATTGCTTAAGTTCAGGCACAGGAAAATAACATCTTCATCTTTGATATCATTGTTATGGACCACAAAGTACAGACAGCATTTTAAATTATGTAAGCCTATTTTCTTCTTCGTTTTATTTATTTATTTATTTTTGTTTTCCCAATGTATCTGATGATTTCTAGGGAGGAATCATACAATTGGCTCTTCTGAATTTTCAGAAATTAGGCTTGATTCTTTGTTGAATAGAACCATGTACATAAGATTTGAAGCATTCATTCTCAGCAGTGCTCAGTCAACAATAAACACATTTTTCAGAAGCCAATCAGCTCTTTTCTTTAGGCTAAATGTGCTAATTTGAGAAAGAACACATGTGAAATTTTAGTCTGTTTTCCTGTTCTGATGCCTATTATCCATTTTGGGATCCCTTTGCTCTAGTCTCTCTCTTTCTTTTAAAATATTTGGTTCCTAGATTGTTATTCTAAAGTGACACTAGACTTCCCCATGTGAGAAAAGGGGTTCTTATTTTCGTGAAATTTTTGATACAATTTATGGTAATTACTTCATGGCCAAATTTCAAGCAGATTATCTTACTGTAGTTGATGCTTAAAGATATTTCCTGAATTGAATTAATCACAGGGTTGCTAACAAAGGACTTTCTATAATTTGACACATAGAATTACATAAATAGGTAATCACTTTAAATGATATGTTTCATTATTCTATTTCCCTACCTATTCATTTTTCTCTGTGAGTCATATATTGTTTATTCCAATTTTGAATTTGAGTTATTAGCAAAATGCAATTTTAAGTCTTTCAAATTGATATGTAAATGTCATCATAGGTTGTTCATCATAGGAATACCCTCATATATTTCAAGGTTCAAAATTCTGATAGCTAGACATGACTTCTATTTACTGCAAACTTGTTCCTGGTTACAATCCGTAATTCTGGAAGAAGGATGATGATGAGGAGGAGGAGGGAATTTGGATAAATAAGGCTTCTGCTTTTGTAAAAAGTCAAATAGTTCTGGAAGAGAATCATACAAATGATTCCATTCTATCTCATTATATCAAGCTATAAGGTTTTGTCAAATATATTAGAGTTTCCATTTCATACTTTGTCATTTGTGGCAGCACCCAAGTGAGTTTCTTGTTCAGATGTTACTGAGTAAACCATGGTATGTCTGTGAACTAATATTTATATTAAAAACCTATTGAAGAATTATGGAGACTACAAAATGCCAAAAAGGCAGCTAATTTAAGCATTATTTCTGAAGCAGAAGATGGACATATAAAAACATAAGTAAATAAATCCATTCATTAATAAATTCTCACTCAAAGAAGGCAAATCACTAATTCCTGTGGGATCTCACTCTAATACTAGAAAACATTAAAAAATTAGACATAAAATTGCTTTCTTTAACTATACTTTACTATTCGTAAACATATTTAAATTATTCCTTTTCATCTCCATCAATGAAGCATTCACAAACACAGTTTGAAGAACAGGTCTATAAATGACCTTAGCCACTCATGTAAATATACTAGTTACATTATAGATATGAGAGGCCCTGTTAATTGCTTATTCATATTTAGTGAAGGAAAGGTCACAATTAGGTCCAAAGCACAGTTGAGCAGCTTTGTGGAAATGTAAGATACTACTGGGTAAGAGTTCACAGGTCAAAAAGAAGTGGCCAGATGATATGGCCTCCAGCATGGAGCACCTTCTGTTTCCCTTGCTGACACAGGAATCTAGCTCAGTCAAGAAAATAATTTACCAGATGTAAGACCTCAGGATAGCACACAGATCTAATTATCACCACAATCAAAGATAATGCTAATGTCACTTAAGCAGGATCAGTTTCAGCACTGATAACTGCTAAAAGGTGAATTGCATTTGCTGACGCATTTGGGGGAAAAATTGTCCTGGGTTTAGCACCTATTTTCTCAATGACATTTTTAGTAAGCAGTAGTATTTTCAACTATTTTAGCCTTTATTTTTGGTCCTATATAACCAATTTCCAGAGTGCACAAAGATTGTTACTAACATGATGAGGTGATAGGATAGAAACATGTGAGTCACTCTCAGCAATCCCAAGGATAAAAATCATACTAATGGATATTCAGTGTGTTGTGTTTTGCTCTTCAGACTGCCCATGTAGCAAGTAATAGCCTAAATTGATCCCTTTATTGATTTATTACATCTAGTTTGTTGGGTCAACTGAGGCCAGTAAATTACTATTATTATAACTGAGCAGATGCTAATAAATATTTGTTGTTTTAGAAAAGTAATTATATTCTTTTATAAATATCCTTGTAATTTCTTGGTTGATTGTAAAGGAATGGTAAAGAAATAACTATCTGCCTACCTATATATATCTCCCTCTCTCTCTCTCTCCCTTCTCTTTCTCTCTCTCTCTCTCCCTTCTCTTTCTCTCTCTCTCCCTTCTCTTTCTCTCTCTCTCTCTCTCTCTCTCTCTCTCTCTCTCTCTCTCTCTCTCTCCCTCCCTCCCTTTTGACCNNNNTCTCTCTCTCTCTCTCTCTCTCTCTCTCTCTCTCTCTCTCTTTCTCTCTTTCCTCCTCTGTATATAAATAGACATTTTATATACACACATATGTCATGTGTCATCTAACAGGTACCAGTTCTGAGGAATGCATCCTTGGGTGTCTTGTGCAAATACCATATAGTGCACTTACACAAATCCATATGGTCTAGATCAGCCACTCAAGGTGATCTCATGAAACAGCAGATGCAGCAACTAGGAGAGGTAAGAGGCTGCTGCTAGGGTAATACAAAATTTAACCACAATAATCTTCATTAGTAGAAATACATGCTGAAGTAACAATAGGTAGTACAGAGTAGTAAATGCATAAACCAGCAACATCCTCAGTTATTATATTTTCAAGTATTATATGCTGCCGCAGTCCGGCTGCAGCAAAATAACCAGGGAGTGACAAGGAACTTGTGTAGATTGATACAGCAGGAGTGGGAGCTGTTTATTGTAGGACCGGAGGGGTATATATACATTCCACACAGCTTATCTTAATTAACATAAACTAGATACAGCAGTCAACTAATAAGGAATCTCCACACTTAATGGCTCCCTGGAGTTACTTCACAAACCACTCCCTCTGCAAAATGCCAGGCGCCATCTTGACTTTTTTACAGACTCTAACAATATGCAACACACAATTGGATCCACTATATTTTTTCTGACTGCCAGCACAGTGATTTGTTTATACCAACATCACCAAAAACAGATTGCTCTGTGACATTATAATGTCTGCAATATTACTGGGTGTGACAGAAAACTCATAGTTTCATTAAAATTGTATGGGTACACTTTCCTATATGTGGTTGGTCCATCATTAACTAGAATGTCATTTTGTGGTGCATGAGTATATATAGTCCACTCAATTTGAATGGAAAGGATTATCATCACTACCTTTGTGTTTGAGGAAAAAGAGACTCAAGTAAGTCAAAATATAATTAGTGAGAAAGGCAAAATTAAATCATGATATTTTAACTAAAAAACCATCTGCTCTTTCAATATTTTTATTTGAGAAGAACTGACACAAAGGACAAACAAAGGCAAAACATAAATACTGAGAGTTTTATATGCAGCAGTAAGACTTGTGAGTCCAAAAAAATCCAGGTCAAAAATCTGCTTCTTATTTTGTCAGTGGTATTCACGATTTATCTTCAGAATCCTACACCTAGCTTCATATTTCTCAGAGAAATAGTTTGATGCTCCTAATGATAGAGACATGAACATTTCTCTTCCTTCCTTCCCGTGTTTGCAAAATTAGAGTTTAAACTAGACATTCTTGAAGGCTTCTTGCATTTCTTATCCTTGAATTCTCAAACCCAGACACATTGATCTGATGGCTGATCCACTGCCATATGTTCTACCTATCTGACTTCCTTTTTCTTCTTGATGGATTTTTTTGGACTTTGTTTATCTAATAAAATAACTGGTCCCCCATTTTCTATATGACAAGTCTTCAGAGACAGAGCCCTATATCCTCTTCTTATTAAGCTGAAATTGTAGCTGGTTTAGCTCTGTTTACTTTATTGCTATCTAAAAATCTTTAATTTAAAGATCTAAACATCTTCAAATAGCAATGTGTTCAGTCCATAATAAATTCCTAGAAGTTATTGGAACCATTTCTAAGACAGTGATCATATTAGGTCATATAAAATATTTTCTTTTATCTTCTTTTACATGAACAGAGAATAAATTAATTAAAATCTCAATGAGAAAAGCACTCAATATTGCTCTCTCTTCAATTTAATAGTGTTGAAAAATCATTTCTTTCAAATTTAGGAAAGTTAATCTTGACTCTTTACATGTGTGATAGGGTCTAAAGTCAAAACTTTTCTATGATTGTGTATTGTGTTAACCTTCTACTCGGAATTCTTCATCTTTTAAAAAGAGCAATGTTATATGCCTTACATCCATGGTTGATAAATGCAGAATAAGTGTAGAACCTTGTAGTATCTGAATATTTGTCACATCTATTTTTGTACCAATAATTGCTGTTACAGTTTAGACATTATGTCCCCCAAAAGGTGAAATGTGAGACAATGCAAGAAAGTTTGGAGGAGAAATGATTGGGTTACAACCTTAACCTAATCAAGGAATTGATCCCTGATAGGATTAATTGAGTGGTAACCAAAGGCTGGTGGGGTGTGGCTGCAGGAAGCTGTTGATTGGGGGCATGGCTATGGGATATATGCTTTGTATATGAAGAGTGAAGTCTCTTTTTCTGCTTTTTGATCATGATGTACGCTTCTTCCCTCCACCACACTTTCCCACCATGATGTTCAGTCTCAGTTTGAGCCCCTCTAGAGGAATGGAGCTGGCCTTCTATGGACTAAAACCTCTGAAACTGTGAGCCTTGAAATAAACTTGCCTCCTTTACAGTTATTCTGGTCAGATCTTTTAGTCATAGCAGTGAAAATTCTGACTCAAACATTGTGCTAAAAGTGAAAAGTGATTCATACACCAAAATGTCAAAGTGCATATCACAAAAAAAGTGTGATCAAAATATTAAGTAAGAAGGCACCATTCTAGGACAAAATCCTGCACGTTAGGGATTGAGAATAAAAATTAGAAGCCAATTACATGTTAAGTGAAATAAGCCAAACCCACATCTGTCTTGATACTTTTATTTTGTGTAATTTCAAAAGAGGTGGTTGTCATTTCAGGCATTAGAAAGACTAAAACTTTTAAATATTGGAAGACTTTTTTTTAAGAAAATAATATAAAGCTTCAAAAGGATTTGTTTCAAAAGTGAATATGAGTTAATAATATTGAATGCTGTCATATAACATCAGCATAAAAAAATCAAAAATACATAATATTTGTGTTCATTGATTAATAAATTCACCCTGTTTTCTAATGCCTTTGGATGGTTGCTCTGATTGCATCTGCATAAAACAATGATTTTATTATTCAGAGAAGTAATTCTCTTTAAATTGGCTGATAGAAATTTAAATTTTTATTAATATTTGAAATCTATAAAACACATAGCTTTACTCATATTTTTGATATAGCTGGCTAAATTCCATTTTGGGATATTTTCTATCAAATATTCCTAAATGAAGAAAAAATTAAAAAAAAATAACTTAATTGTACAATACTGCATAATCAGGTATTTTCCAGAGAAAAGAAAATTGCCATTTTGACCAAGTACTTCTGGTAAGAACTGAATCTGCCACTAATTATTTTCCACAGTGAGCTGCCAGCACTGTATATTCAAAGCTTGCTTCTTCTTTACCACACATACTTGCACCCTTGTGTTGTGGCCACACTAGTGCTACCAAGAGTTCTAGCAGAAATTCTGGCAACAAGATGGTTAGCAATAAAATTCGCTGTTTGCATAAGGGAACAAAACAAAATAAACACTAGTCTCAAAATCCCGGTAAAGCCACTTTTATACAACTTCAAGGGAAGTGTAAAAATATTGAGAGAACAGATCAATAGTTGGTAGACAGTATTAACGCATTGCAAAGAAAATAAGTCACATTTGAAAATTCTGCCAGAGCAATTGAACACCTTTGAAGGTTTGTCTAAGACTGGTAAGGAGTTACAAAGCAATAGTTGTGTTGCTCAAGCTTATGCTTTATTCATGTCATGGTAAATCTAAATTGGTTAATGTTATGCTAAGAATGGCCTGGATTATGGAAGAACTATAGAATGCTGCAGTGAAAATAAATTTTATTATACGCATTCACATTTTAAATTATAAATTTGTCAGGATGTTTCTTTAAGACAAGGCAGAAGATGATCAGCATTTTGAGTTTCAGGATGTTAATACAGGTATCTTAACAATATGGAAACAAGTCTTAATTGTCTGTGAGTTATGCTGGCTATTGACCTCTAGGAAACTGCCCCTAAATGTTTCTTTGATCCCTTTTGGTCGTCTAGATGGCATTGCCTCTCCAAATTTTTATTTATGATTTTTGTTTTCTATTTCTAATTTAATTGCAGTTACCAAGTCCATTCAGAGTCATAAAACATCAAAATTTTAATTAACACAGACCTCCAATGTGGAAGGAGGTCACCATGAATAAAGACTTGGAGTAAAAGAGAAATCTTCATATTTAAGAAAGAATATTTGATCCAGCATTGCTATATTCTACTTAATTGTGAAACACTTTATGCTTTTAAAAAATTATTCATCTGAATTATAGATTTCATTGCATCACACAGGAAATAGTTCACCTTCGTACTGAAGACAGAAGAAGGTGAACAAATGGAAAATGAATTTATTCAAGCTGAAATTTTTTTATTAAAGCCTAAAATCTAGACTTTTCTATAAGTGTCATAAAATAAATTAATTCTTATTCTACAAGCAAGACCCTACCTTGACAAAAATTAATCAAATTTTAATAATCTCTAACTAAGCATTGGAATTTACCTCTAGTATCTACCTTGTATATAGGTTTCAGATTCTAAGAACATTCTACTTGTAAAAGGAACACCACCAGCAGCAGCAGTAATAACATCCATATGAATAATATATTTTCACTGTTGATTGGAGTTTTTTTTAATAATGTTATCTAAGAAAATGTCATTAATATTCCACAAGTGAAGTTTTTATTATTTACTTGTTTTTCCAATAAAAACCACTAATGCTCATGGGTAAGTGTGTCAATGTGCTCTTGTTTGCTCAGTCACCAATCACAAGGATTCTTCTAGCTCAGTTGCCCAGAGACTCTGAAATGGACTTCATTCCCATACATAATCATGGGATGGATATTCAATTCATATGATTTGCTTACCTGGGATTCTGACTAGACATCAGTCTTGATGGTTTATTTATTTGTGTGAAAAAGCTAAGAATGTACCAATGTGCAATGTAAGGCATCCTCTTTCTTCTGCCTGGAACGTCCTCTCTGAGGACCTTTCTCATGTCAACTCCTCCTAGTCATCCAGAGCCTCTCCTCACTCTTTGTCTGAGCCCTAACTTCCAATCTCTACATTTCATTCTTTTTTTCTCATTACTTTCTAATTTACTTTATTAAATTCACCACTGTGCATTTTTTTAATTCTTCTGGTAACTATTAATTGAAAATCTGCCTTTGGAATTTATGCAATAAAATGATAGGAGTTATAGTTGTTCATGACATTGACTCCAGATCTCTGTTTACATTTCTTGGCATATGCTCAATAAATTAATCAAATAGTTACAATACAGGGATAGATGCATTGATAAAGATACTAAAAGCAAGCAGAAAAACAACAAATGAAAGAAGTAAGGGGCACAAAGGCATAAAAGAAAATGTCAGAGGCAGCAAAATTACAGCTAAATCTTACAGGACAAATAGACATTTTCCCCACAAAAGAAAACGGAATACACTTTACAAAAGAAGTAAATAGCATGTGAAAAACATTTGGGTCACGCTATTTGGAAAAAAATTAGAGGTAGAGAAATGTGCCTTGTGTGTGTGTGTGTGTGTGTGTGTGTAAATATGGGGTATGAAATAATATTTATGAGTTGGTACTTCACTCATAAAGGTCTTGGTACTTCACTTAAGAGCTTGTGTCATTGTTTAAAAGAACAGAGAGAAGGGCTGGGGATATAGCTCAGTTGGAAGATTGTATTCCTAGCATGCACAAGGCCCTGGGTTTAATCCCCAGCATTACCAAAAAAAAAAAAAAAAAAAAAAAAAAAAAAACCAGACACAGAATTTTTGCTGTCTTTCATCTCTGAAATAGAGATCATATGATCACCACCTTCTGAGTTCTAGATGTTAATCTGGCTAATATGTATAAATTATTGAGAAGGAGTCTTTCTACTTGTCAAAACTTGTATAACTACCATTATATTAGTGTAGTAGAAGAAATTTCAGTCTTGAATTTCAGATTTCATAAAAGTGAGTAGTGTTTATTATACTCATATTGCGAACAATCATTTTAAATTCCACATAAATTAGAATAAATAATAAGTTGAAAACAGGTTTTCTATTGGAATGAACAAAAGATTTAAACTGGAGAATGGAATTAAATTCTTGAAAGAAGGAAAGTGCACCTCATGAAATTTGTGTTTATAAAACATGTGTGCTAAGAGCTCCCTACAGTTTTGGTGGTGCAATGTGTCTAGAAATCAAGCCAAAATTATAAGTCTTTTTGGTCCATGAATCATAAGATATTATTTGCTAATGCTGACTTGGCTAGAAATGAGGGGAGATGATACATTATAGCATATAATGCTTAAACTAATGAATATCCATATCAAAAATGAAGAAAAAAATAATCTTTATATCACAGAGAGAAACTGAGATAGATCATAGACCTAAATTAACAGTAAAAATGGTGATATTTAGAAGAACAAAGGAGGTCATCTTTGAAACATTGGAATTGGCAAAGAAAAAGCAAAACAATGTAAAATGGACATTATAAAAACACTGAATCTTAAACAAAAGCACTAGATACACAAAGAGATAAACTAAAAACCAGGAAAAAAACACAATGAATGTTATTGCATTGACTAATAATTTCTTTCCACAATCTATAAGAAACTCATATAACTCAATGATAAAAAGACAAATACATGTGACATAAGTAAAAGACAAATGGACATGTCACCAAAGGGACAATCCAAGTGGAGCATAGGCCCAGGAAATAAACCTTAATATCATTATGCTAATGTTCATATTAAGTGAATGACTTGGGATAACAGTTCGGCAGTTTTATTTTTCAAAGCTGCAATCATTTGCCATTTGATCCAGAAATTTTTCTCTTATTTACCCAAGAGAAAGAAAAAAACATGCCAGCACAAAGGTTTCCTTGTGATTTTCAGAGCAGCTATGTCTATAATAGCCAAAATTGGGGGTAAAGTGTTCATTAACATGTAACAAAATGTGATGCAACATTTAGCAATAGGCCAGAACCAATTACTGGTATCTTTCAAGTATGGATTTATCCCAAGATGTCATGTGAAGCAAAAGAAACACACAAGTGCGCACTTCCTATGATTCTAGTTATGTAAGTTCCATAGCAGACAAATGTTTTTTTTTATGGGAATAGCAATGAGGATAGTGACTGCCTGTAAGGTTTTGACCAACTAAAAATACAAGGAGCATAAGAAAAAAATTAAGGGTGAAGGAAATGTGGTGTCAGTATTTCTTAATTAAGATTAGGGATACACTGATTTGTATATTTGTCAGAGCTAATCAGACTATATATTAGGAATCTGTGCATTTTAATGAATGTGAATATACATCTACACATTTTAAAAAAATCATCATCTCCATCTTTTCAAAAAAAAAAAATAGAAGGACATGTGAAGAGAAACACATTGATCACATGTAGAATTTCAAAAGCATACATGCATTATAAAGAAGAAAACATTATTTACAAACCGCAATATTAAAATAAAAGAATATGGTATTAATTAAGAAGAGCTGTTGATGCTACCATATGATATATATAGTTTATTTTCTTGTGAAATTTTCTCATATTTAAGATGTGAGTGTGTATCTTTTAGGATATTAATGTGCTGATTGTGTAGGAGTTTGACTTTATTCTGGAAACATTACCAAGAGGTTAGCGTAGCTTTTATGCTTTTTTATGTAAGTGTTTGATTTTGTTCAGAAGCTGAACTGTCAAAAAAAATCAATTGGTCATGAAATTCAACCACCTCTTCTTCAATAGAATCACTTTCTACACAATCCAATCTAAGACTCTGTGAGGTTATCAGGGAAAGTGTTCTTCTAAGATCTACTCAAGAGTAGCACTAAATAAATATATGAAAGATATATTTCATTGGGCAGATGACTGTTGAACCTGGGGCACCAAGAGTTGAGAAATATATGAAACTTTTTTTTTTTCCACTTTCATGGGTAGTACAGTGCCCTAGGTGGCTGAAAATACTGAGAAATTAAGATCGAACTATTGCTTTTGAGATTGAAACCTCTCATGCATCATGTCTATCTCTTATTTCACAGAGCTGAATGAAAGATTGAGAAGTACTTATTGCTATTCACCAAGGTGGAAATTACAAGCCATAACAGACCATGCTCTAGCACCATATTCTCTACTGAGAAAAGGAGCTTTCAACCACTCACTGCCAAAACATTCAGGTGTGTGCCAGGACCACCAGAGGCAACGAATTGCTAAGCTCAAGAAAAAAGGGATGTTGAAATTTAGTTCAATCAATTTGTTTGAGATTTTAATCAGAGTGTTATGTCTTTGAAGAAAAGAAGTGGCAGTTAGGAGAAGAATTTATTGGAGATATCAAAAATGAAAAACATGATTAGTGAAATTAGAAAAAACATCAATAGGTGGGATGAGTACTAGAATGCTGAGTGCTGAACAGAAATTAATGGTGTGGAAAATTAGGGGGAGGAATTTTTCCTAGCACATAGTACATAAAGATAAAATGGAAAGTAAATAGGAAAAGAAAAGACAGGTGAAGAATACAAATAGAGGATCTGAACTCTCTGGCAGAGTTTCAGAAGTTGAGAATAAAGATTAGGACAGTGATGCAATTATTGAAGTAATGAAAGCTGAGAATGTCCCACAATGAAAAGAAGACACAGTCCTCATGTTAGTAGGTTAGCCAGCTCTGAGCAGGTGGGTAAGGGAAGGACAGTAAAGGGTGATGACCTACAGCAAGAAAATCAGACATCTGCATCAAAGGGAGTCCCTAGGTCACAGGACTGGTGACAATAGAGAACTTTATCAAAGTAGGCAAGAACAAAAGAAGCCCTTATGGGGCACACTTGCTTCAGGAGGAAGAAAACTAAGCCATATTGCTCTCTGCTCCAGAGATACTCAAAGTCAAATTGGTAGGAAAGTGGGTCTTATTCAAAGCCAGCTTTGGAGGAAGATAGAGGGAAAAAACAAAACACTTCATTGTTTCAAAAGTTCTATCTTCAAAAGCTCAGGGAGGAAGAGAGCTTTTAGAAAGGGGGAGGAATGCATGAGGACAAAAGATAAAATTTCACGGATTTCAAACAGGTTTTCACTTTCAGAAATTTCACAGGTTTTAAATGGTTCAGAGTCCCAGGAGCCTTCCTTAGCTTGACTAAGGAAGCTAAACTTCCTGGGCCATCATCTGTATCTTTCAGTTTCAGAAAGGGTGGACTTCTAAGTTCTTTAAGAAACTTGGATTCTGTAAGGCCCACGTTGAGATTCCTGAGGTGACCTATTCATTCTGTCCTGAGCAGCTGTATTCTCCATCTTTTTAGTGAACTCTGTCTGCCACTCCATGTGACTCCTGTGAGATTACAAAAGCCAGAGAGGATTCTTTCTGAAGTACTCAGATTAAATGACCTTATTGAGCATGAATTGTACTTAAAAGAAAAAAAAAAAACTACAATTTTTAAAGCATTGTGCATTTTTGCAAGAAAATCTTAAAAGCTAGCAGAGTGAAAATGTGGATTACCTATAGAGCAAAAAGGATCAGTGATTTCAGAACTATTGTCATCAATGTTTGGATCAAAAAAAAATGAGCATCTTCTACAAAGAAATGAACAGAAGTTTGATTAAATAAATTCATGTTTAGAAAAATGGTTTTGAAGCTTACAATATGAAGGATGAATATAATGCCCACTCAGTAGAATATTTCATAAATTTATTGCCATGACTCCAACAAATTCTGTGTTCCACTAAGAATGAACAAATAAACTCAGAAGAAAGAAAATATGCAAAAGCAAAAAAGAACATGATAATTTTTAATTATAAATAAAACATCTAAAATAAAAATTTTAAATTATACATGTTCTGATGCTAATTTAGAAGGGGAACTTGATCAACTATGAGAGAAGGTAAATTACCTGTCTTTTGAGGACATTTATATATTCTTGAAATATGCAAGCATGAAGAGGTTTGTGAATGAAAGAAGTCAAATTTTCAATATTGTGAACATCGAAGATATTTAATTCCTTCTCAGGAAAGCCTACAGTTAGATATTCAGTAATCTTATTATGTGTACTACTCAGGGTTCTCCAGAAAAAAAAAAAAAAAAAAAAAAAAAAAGAACTAATCAGGTCTAGAGAGATCTACCACATGGGAATGAATCCTGAAGTTTTGGGGGCTGAAGTCCCACCATCTTCAAACCAGAAGTCAAGGAAAACCACTGTTGTCATCCTCATCCAGCCCTGAGAACAAAAGAACCAGGGGAGTCAAGAGTTTAAGTCTCTTAGTATGAAGTCCTGCACAGCAAGAGCACAGAAGCCCAAGCACAGGAGAAGATGGACACTTCAGCTAAACAGAGCAAATCCCTTCTCTACCTTTTGGATCTAAATAGGTTGAATCTATTTAGATCCTCAGTGGATTCAAAGATGTTCACCTGTATTAGTGAGAACAATCTTCTTTGCTACATCTATCCATTCAAACGCCAATCTTTTAAGAAATCACCTTGTTGACACAAATGGAAAAGAAATTTTACCAGATATCTAGGCAACCCTGAGCCTGGTCACATTTAAACATAACATTTACCATCCCATGATTGCTCTGCTATACTACTTCTGTAGGGAGCTATTCTTCTTGTTGCCACTTCATATGTAACATTCCTAAGTAATCTTGTGAGTTAAGATGTTGGCCCCAGTTCCAAATAGGAACCTGTAAATCATCCATCAGAAATTAAAGAAGGTAAAAAGGGATGGGGGACATAAGGTACTGGGCAGTTTTCTTAATAAATTGGGCCCAGATTCTTTGGCTTAAATCTCTCTAAAGAATTCAATTGTATGGCTTAGCAGCATAGATTTATACTGTGATATAGATAGCTATTTACCATTCAAAAAATCAGAGGGCAAATTACTATGGAAGAAGAGAACTGTTATTAGAGAACCAACCTTCAGCATTTACCATTCTTTATTTTCCACCATTTATATTTCCCCATGATTCTTGAGACTATGTTAAATTTAACCATGAAACAGTGATCAGTATTAATAATTTATAACAGTGATACTAATGATAAAAATCAGTATCAATGATTTATTTTTTTCATTTTTTAAGTTAGTGTACATTCAATAAACATTTGTGAAATGATTATAAGAACAGATAAGTGTCTAAGAAAGGAGGCTAAAGGCAGGTCTCCATGATTACTTAAAAATCAACAGAGTGAACACCATGCCTTTTAAACCTTTTTAGCACCCATGGTGCTTATTTCTCAAAAAGTGAATTGAGATGATTGTGTAGCCCAGTAGTTACACAGATTCTTGGATTTCAATTCTAAAGTAGAATTCTGGACAGTAGAAAAGAGAGAGAATTGCTTTATTCTTTTTCTTCAGGAATATAGGAAGATTCTTGATGTTTTTCTAATATGCCTTAACCCTGGAGGCAACTTTTCTTATTAGTTATTGCATCTATGATTTAGTTGTTCTCAAAATGATTAATAATTTTATAGGGAAAATAAGAGATACGTTTTAAAAAATATAATTTCTAGTAGGTGAAATGAAAATAAGGAATGAGTAAATTCCTCCATATATTGTTTTTTACAATATATCCCAATGATTTACGTGTTTTGATGAGTGATTTTGTGTATGCATGTTGATGTATGTATACATGTAAGTATATTCCCATGCACATGTAGTCTCTGCTCTGGAGGAAAAATATACTCCAGGGTTTTGTAAAGAATTGAAAACTCATTCTTATCTCTGTCAGGGTAGGAATATGATATCTCTAATAAGCATATGATATATTCTTTGTCAAGATTGTTGAAGGCACTGCAGTTATCTGCAGGTATTTCTTCCAATTAGGAAAGGTAACCAAGGAAGGGTTTCGAAGGAGCCTTGTGCTGTCAGAAACAGATGGAAACCCTAAAAGTAGAAGTGGCAGCAAACCTAGGTGTAGAGGTATTAATAGAAAGTTAAAGTTGTTATAGCACACAGGAAATGCAAAGAATGAGAAAGGCATAGAGTTTATGGTGGGGACTCTCAGTTTGTCACAATTACTGGTCTTCGGAAAATCACCAGAGCATATGTTAAATGGGATGTCGCTTACAGACAGTAGGATTGGTTCACTGTAGAATAAGATTTTCAACCATCATAGCAATGATTGCAAGCATAAATGTATCTGTTCAGCCCAATGAATTGCACAATTTTAAATGTGTGAGGTTCAAGTTTCTTTAATTATATGCTAATAACATTTACGAGGAGGTATAAGGGAGTGGTGTCAGTGTCCTGCTCCTGATGGCTGTAGTAGGAGGGGGAACCAGCATTTCAGTTTCAGGGTCATATAGGAATTTGAGTCTGGTATTTTCCAGGACACTGCTTCTATTTTTATAGAATGAGAATAGTAAATACTCTAAACTTGCGCCTCCAGCCATCTCAATGAACTTATTTATTCTCTGCAAAATGAAAGTTGAAAAATGCA
Source organism: Marmota marmota marmota (assembly GCF_001458135.2). NCBI lineage: Eukaryota > Metazoa > Chordata > Mammalia > Rodentia > Sciuridae > Marmota > Marmota marmota. The sequence goes on from NW_025999961.1 coordinate 8,070,587, forward strand.
TTCAGATTTTTTCTCCATTTATTTTCACTTATTTTTCTTTTTTCTTTTCTCATCTTTTCCTTCAGTAAGTTCTACTTTTCCCTTCTATTCTGGTCAAAAAGACACAGGAAGCTTGTCTACACCATAGGAGAAAGGACCTTGGGGGTAGAGGAAGAGAAGTGGAGATATAAGGTGAAGAAAACAGTCAAAGGTGTTTGGAGATTGATAATATTCAACAGACAAGTACATTTTAAGCAAATAAAAAATATTGGTGTATAATGGAGGTATTGATACAAGCTCACTTTTTAAATTTTAATTATTTTGATTGGCACAATATTTATACATATTTATAAGCTATAATGTGTTGTTTTGACTCTTGTACATATAGGGTAGTGATCAACTCAGGATATTTAGCATATGCATCTCTTTATACTATTATAACTGTTTATGCTGAATATATTCAAAGTCCTTTGTTCTTGCCAGACATGGTGGCCCACATCTTCAGAACAACTGACTAGGGAGGTTGAGGCGGGAAGATCACTTGAGCCCCTGAATTTGAGACTAGCTTGAGCAACAGAACTCCATTGAAACCTTGCTTCAGTATCTTTCCTAATTGGAAGCAGTACCTGCAGTGCTATCAATAATCTTGCCAGAGAATGCACCATATGCTTATTAGAAATATCTTATTGCTATCTTGCCAGGGATAAAATGGATAAATTTTTCATTCTTCAGAAAACCCTGAATATATTTTGCTTGCTGAGTGGAGATTACCTGTGCATGGGAACACTTACACAAACCTCCTCTACTGTAACTATTTTGACTATGTACTGTGTTACTGTTAATTATATCCACCCTGGTGTGCCATAGAACACTATAAAAGCTTACTCCTTCTGTCTCCCTGCAACATTTTGTCCATTGATCAACCTTTCCTCCTTCCTAATGTCTCTGCTCTCCTTAGTCTCTGGTAGCCACTGACTACTCTCAACTTCTATGAGATCATTTTTGTTTGTTTGTTTGTTTTAGATTTGATATATGATTGAGGATATATGTTCATCTTTCTATGTCTGATTTATTTCATTTGACATAAGGTCCTCCAAGTCCATCCAGGCTGTTGAAAATGACAGGATTTTATGCTTTTTTATGATCTGAAAAATATTCCACTCTGTACATATGCATTACATTTTCTTTATCCATTTGCCCATTGAGGGTTACTTAGGTTGTTCCCATATTCTGGCAATTAGGAATAGAGCTCCAACACACATGCAATGTAGGTATCTTCATGATATGTTGATTTCATTTTCTTTGGACATATGCCCAGGATTGGGATTGCTACCTCACTCAAAAGTTCTGGTTTTTTGAGGACCCTCACCACCTTGACAGCTATACTAATCTATATTCCCACCAACAGTATATAAAAGATATTTTTTCCTCTACATTGTTGCCTGCATTTGTTATTCTTCTGCCTTTTTTTGACAATGGCCATCTTAATTGGGGAGAGATGATATATCAAGCAACAGAAATCAACAGAACAAAAAACAATCTAAGAATTGGTAAAAAAATGCAAACTATGCATCTAGCAAAGGATTAATAACTATAATATATAAAGAACTATGGTTTGGGGTTGTAGCTTGGTGATAGAGTGCTTGCCTATCATGTGTGGGGCATTGGGTTTAATCCTCAGCACCACATATAAATAAATAAAATAAAGATGTTGTGTCCATTTATAACTAAAATATTAATATATATATAGAACTAAAACAACTCAATAGCAAGCAACTAATAGAATTAAAGTGGACTAAAATCTGAATATTTCTCTAAAGAAGATATGTGTACTCATCTCCAACAGATGCATAAAAACTGCTCAACATTGCTACATATTTGATAAATGCAAATGCCCCCCAAAGTCACTTTTTAACATATACATACAAATAGATTTTGAAATAATTATGGTTGCTTGTGTAAAAGTGTGCAACATACTTATATTTTCTTGCTATGCTCTCTGTGAAAGTCTAGAAACCATAAGCATACTACATACACCAGTCTATCAATTAATGAAAAGGAAGTTTGTGTTACTATATTTTTTAAATTACTTAGGACAATTCAGTAACTTTAGGAATCTGCCCAGCTTCCTCTTAATTAGACTAATTGGACCAAAGTTAAACCCATTTCATAAATTATTAAGGTTTAGTATTATTATATAATCACCCAAACTGATGAGGTTTTTATCAATATTGTCAGATCTTGGCTTAGAAATGAAGTAAAAAAAAATTATAGCTTTAAGTAGTCATAACAAATTCATTAGAAGAAGTGCTCCAAATCTTCTCTTGCTTTTATGGAATTGTACAGTCTTGAAAATGGACAAGAAATGTTTGGTTCCAGCTATTAAACTAATTATACTCTATTCATTCCATCAATCCATATTTTCTAAGGGTTCATGTTGACAAATTAAGAAAAATACTATTTTGACCATCTTGCTTATAAAACATTTTGAAAAAGTGGATCAATTAAAGTATCTTAGTTCCTTAGAAGAAGCTGTTTAGAAGTATCACAATGACCAGCTCTGCAAAACCCTCAGGTTTTATTTTTCCCTTTATGTGAGTTAAGAAGGATGAGCTTTGGCAGATTAAAATAAGAAATATAAATTCTACCTAGTGTTCAAATCAAGTTTTTAAACTAATACGATATTCCAAAGAACTAGGTTAATGCTTATTTATGGAAGTAAAGTGGTGATTATTCAAATTGCAACTTCAATATGGTTTTCATTTCATTAACAGACTGGAAAGACTCAGAAATCAGAAAAGACTCTTCTTAGAATTCTATGAAACTGAGATCAAAATTGGTGATAGTTCTTTTATTTTCTCTGCATCAACATTGTCCTAATTTCCTCCTATTTTGTTGGATGAAGGTAATCAGGCTACTGATTGAAAGAAATTTTGATTTGGGATATCTGTTTGTAGACAGTTCCTTAAAAATTATCATTTTTTATAACTGTAATATCATCAACTGGGCAGAGAAAACAAGCAATAATAAGTGTTCCTTTTATTTCTCTTGTTTTTAACACTCACAATAAAGCAGACTATGTTTTAAATGGACTATCTAATGGAATAGTCAAAATGATGCAATGAAATATTCATGACTATTTTCCTAACTTAAAAGAAGAGAACACAGAGGATCAGAGAGATCATGAAATATGCCAAAAGTCTAGGAGTCACATAGTGAGGTGAGGGAGCCATGATTATTGCAACATAACAACATATTAGTTTAATGATTTTACTTGATTCTGTTATTGTTCTAAAGGTTTAAAAACCTTCATTCATTGTATAGCTAAACACTTTTTTAATTAATTTAATTAGTCTGATTCAAAATTCATATAGGTCACTCTTAAACTAGAAACAAAAATCTGTCTTGTGGTGGAACTGTGTTTATTGATTAGGGATAACAATGACATGTGATACATACATATATATATATATATATATATATATATATATATATATAATTGATTGACTTTGATATACACATATACACACACACACTAATTTCATAATACTTTGACCTTATTATTTTAATCTTATTTTACTTTGGTCAGCATGCATTAATTGTGCATTAATTGTGTGTTTTCTGTGATATTTCAGTGCATTCATACATTGTGCACTGGTCAAATTCAGCCTCCCTTTATCCAACCTTATCCTCTTCCCTTCTTTTGTAATCACTACTCTACATTTGGATTGACTTATTTTAAATGTCCACATATTAAATATAACTTATCTCTCCATGTCTGATTTACTTTACTTAACAAAATAGAAATTCCTCAAAAAACTAAAACTAGATCTATCATATGATCCAACTATACAAATCTTGGGTATATATCCAGAAAAAATGCATTCAACATACCAAAGAGATACCTGCCTGCCAATGTTTACTACAGCACCCTTCATAAGAGCTATGATAAGCAATCAACCTAGGTGCCCATGAAGGAATGAATGGATAAAATAAATGTGGTATATATGCACAATTAAATATTATTCTGCTGTAAATAAAGTGGAATACTGTCATTTGCAGCAAAATCCATGGAACCAAAGGAATCTTATTGATAGTCCTTTTACTATCAAAAGAATTATCAGATTTCTTACTTTTGGAAATGACTATTTTTAGTAATATCAATCATGTCCTAAATATCTAAAATTAAATACTGTTAGAGCACTTACTGCCTATCATTAATGTTCAGTTTTAAAATGACTAAGGAAAATGAAATATATATTTTTAACTCATGCAAATTATTACAAAATGTGGCCTCTGTGTATATGTTAGACTTTACAAACTACAACTGCTTAGTCCATATTTAACCAAACATAAATTGTTTAAATTATTTTGAAGTGCAACACACAGAAAGGAACACAAACCATGAGCAAGAACTAAAATATCTTCATTTTCTCAATTTTTATCTACTTCCTTCTCTCCAAAAGTAGCCATTTCCTCTAGATTTGATTTAGTTTAGTTTAGTTTTGTCAATTTGGGGCATCTATACAAACATAATGATCCATGATGCATTCTACATCTGGTTTATTTCACTCAGAATAATTTTAATGAGATTTATTAATTTTGAAAGTCAATCAATGCAATTGAGCACTCGGTAACATAAAGGGGAAATGAATGATACTTTCAGCAGATTGAAGTAAAACATTTGGCAAAATTTTAAAAAATTTTGATAAAAAAATTAAGACACTTGAAATAGAAATAATGAATACTTTAGTAAAAATATACAGATGTCTAAAAGTGTCAATGCATCTTCAGTTTCAAAAATAATATGAAATATTTTGTTGTAAAGTTGAATCAGTACCATTTTATTTTGTTATATTTTTAAGGTAGTGAGGTTCATATAGCTTGATTATCATTATGATTCAAATCATTTAAGACATCATTTATAGATTTTTAACATTATTTAAAGACTTTAGTTTTTTAGAGCTGACAGAACAAATTACCCCAAATTGGGTGTTTATGTGTACAGAAATTTATTATCTTACATCCTTTCCGCAGGCTGGCTGCAGCAAAATAACCGGGGGTGACGAAGAACTTGTGTAGATTGATACAGCAGGAATGGGAGCCGTTTATTGTAGGACAACAGAGGTATTTATACATTACACACAGCTTATCTTAATTAACATAAACTCGATACAGCAGTCAACCAATAAGGAATCTCCACACTTAATGGCTCGCTGGCATTACTTCACAAACCACTCCCTCTGGCAAAATGCCAGGTGCCATCCAGACTTGTTTACAGACCTTAACATATCCTGGGATATTAGGAGCCTGAAATCAAGGTATTAGCAGGGCCAGGCCCTCCTTAATAGTGCTAGGGAAGGTTTCTTTCTTGTATCATTTTAGTTTTTGATGTTTTCCAGACATTCTGGGTGTCTTTGTAAAACACCCGGTTCATTAACCCAGTTTCTGTCTCTCCCAGAGTGTATGTGTATCTTCACATGACTTCAAAGGATGCTAACCATACTCTAATCCAGAGTGGCTGCATTTTAACCCAACTCAATTTCATCTGATAAGACCCAATTTCCAAATGTGGTCAAATCTGAGGTTCATGAAGATCATGAATTTGGAAAGACACTATTCAACCCATAAAGTCCATTTAAATGTTTGTACACAGTATCACTTATCTTCAAAAACATTGAAAGCCTGTTTTTAATTAAAATAAAACTAGTAATTTTATAAAAGAAGATTCAACATTCATGTCATTTTACTCTAAAATATTCATTTAAAAATATGAAATATAGCTAATGTTTATAAAATGCTAATAATATGTAAAGAAATGTTTATTTATTTTATACTTATCTATTTTATAGTAATTTATTCTATGCTTTGTTACATATTTATGAAACATTTTCAAATTATATGTATTAAAACAGTCCTTGAGCCCCAAGTCCTCTATACAAAATTGGATTGATTTTAATTAAAATCACACATTACTGGATGACTTATATTCTATCTTATACTTATATACTACTCTTATATACTACTCTTGATCAGTATTGGTATTTTTACCTAAGCTTCTGTAAGCTCTTTTGCATATAAAAATGTATAATATCTGAATATAAACATTGTCGTTAATTTCAAAATAATAACCTTGGTGCTTTTTATGTTGAATTATTTTAGTTCCTTACTATATTTTCCCACTGTACTTCTTAGATATTTTCATTTGAAATATTCTTATACACATTTTTTATTTTAAAAAATAATTATGTAATATTTAGATAACATGGTTATGTCATAACATTATTTATCTGTCAAGGCCAAACGCATATTGTAAATGCAAGAAAATAAATATACATTCTTTTAAGCCAATGACATTGTCCTTAAGTAAATAAGAATGACATTCATTACATACTTGCCAGCACATAACCTCCCTGACAGATGTCACCAAAGCTCAGTCCTAACCAGTGGAAACATACACAAATGATTTAGTTGTTTATTTTTTTGAATCCTATTGATATTTTAAAAATTATGGTTTGTAAAATGACATGACTGCAAATTAGTTTACTTTTAATTGAATATCAAATGAGTGGGGATTATTTACTCAAATTGACTGGTGAATAAGGAAAAATAAAGCTGATTAGTAAATGCTGTATTTTATGAGAAACTATCTGACATAATGTGGATAGTCATGTACACCACACTAATTATTAAAACTGACAATTAACATAGCACACAATAGTAATTGAAGACATTTTGCTATTCATTATTGAGAAACTTGTATTTGATTTATCAGTATATCATCAAAGTATGCATGCACACTCCATTCTCCTTGAAAAATATTTTTCTAATTTCATTATCCTGTTTGCTAAATTGACTTTAAGAGAATATTTAGTTACTCTGAATGTACATTATATGTATTTTAGTAATGAATAACTTTATCAAACACATGATGAGCTGGGAAGATATAATCTTAAAGAAATTTTTTTAAAAAAATATTTATTTCAAGTGTAATTATTTAACTCAAGACCAATACATCTTTTTTATTGCTAAATATTAATGTTTCTATAGAATTTATTTTTTTTCTGAATTCTATATTTTTTATATGTTGTTTTATATATACATGACAGTAGTATGTATTTTGACATATTATACATACATGGGGTGCAGCATAGTACAATTTTGATTCCATTCTTGTGGTTGAACATGATGTGGAGTTATACTAATTGTATTTTCATATATGAGCATAGGAAAGTTAATTCAGATTCATTTTACTGTCTGTCTTATATTTACCCCCGCTTTCATTCCCCTTTGTCCAATCCAATCAACTTCTATGCTTCCCCTCTCTACCCTTCCTTGTTATTGGTTAGTGTTCATATATCAAAGAGAACTCTTGACCTTTGTTTTTTGGGGAATGGCTTATTTCACTTAGCATGATATTCTCCATTTCCATTCATTTATGAGCAAATACCACAGTTTCATTCTTCTTTACAGCTTAGTAGTATTCCATTGTGTATATATACCACATTTTCTTCATCTATTCATCTGTTGAAGGGCACCTAGGTTGGCTTCATAACCTGGCTATTGTGAATTGAGCTGCTATAAACATTGTTGTGGCTGTGCATGGTATAGGCACAAAAATAGAATTGAAGACCAGTGGAAAAGATTAGAAGACACAGAGCCATACACACATAAATATGTCATCTCATACTAGACAAAGGCGCCATAAGCATATATTGGAGAAAAGATCGCCTCTTCAACACAGCATGCTGGAAAAACTGGAAATCCATAAACAGTAGATTGAAATTGTACCCCTATATCTTACTCTACATAAAACTCAACTCAAAGTGGATCAAAGACATTGGCATTAGACCAGAGATCCTGCACATACTAGAAAAAAAAGTAGGCCCAATGCCCCATCATATTAGCTCAGGAACAGACCTTCTTAATATGACTCCTGAGGAACAAGAAGTAAATCCAAGAATCAATAAATGGGATGGCATCAAACTAAACACTTCTCCATAGCAAAGGAAACAATCAAAAACATGAACACAGAGCCTATAGAACACAAGAAAATCTTTACCACCTGAAGAGCAGATGGACCATTAATATCCAGGATATTCAAAGAACTCAAAAATTAAAAAAAAATAAAAACAATAACCCAATCAACAAATGGGCAAAGGTACTGAACAGGCTTCACAGAAGACATATAAATTGTCAAAAAATATATGAAACAATGCTCAACATCTCCAGTGATTAGAGGAATACAAATCCAAACTACACTGGGATTCTATATTCCTCCAGTCAGAATGGCAATTATCAAGTATACAAGTAACTATAAATGTTAATGAGGATGTGGGGAAAAATATTGGATGCTGATTCATAATGGTAATGGGCAGGGCATGGGAGGAATAGAGGAACTCTAGATAGAGCAAGGGGATGGGAGAGGAAGGGAGCGGGCATGGGGGTAGGAAAGACTGTGGAATGAGACAGAAACCATTACCCTAAGTACATGTATGAAGACACAAATGGTGTGACTCTATTTGTATACAAGCAGAGATATGAAAAATTGTGCTCTATATATGTACTATGAATTGTGATGCATTCTGCTATGATATATAACAAATTAGAATAAATTTTTAAAAATAAAATAAAATATTCACTTATGCACTGCTGGTTGGAATGCAAGTTGGTACAACCACTCTGGAAAGCAATATGGAGATTCCTCGGAAAACTTGGAATAGAACCATGATTTGATCCAGTTGTCCCACTCCTTGGCTTATATACAAAGGACTTAAAATGTGTCTCTTTTAATAAAACCAACATTAAAATTCTTATTTCCATAAACTAAGAAAATATTGATTAGATCTATATATAATACTAAGTATTCCTTGATACAGCTTCAAAACTTACTATGCAGTATGCCTCTGCTAACAAAGTTGTCCAGAAACTTTCAGAAACACACACCAAACACAGAGTTTACAAAATCTTAATTGTGAGATGTTTCTCTATTGTTTTTAAGCTGAAAAACTACAAATAAAACTCTTATTTTTGCATCTAGAAAGTATTCATATTCAGAAGAGGCATTCCTTCCAATGTCTCATGCAAATTATAGACCTTAGTTTCAATTGTTGAATAAAAGAACATGAATAAAAATTCTAAATATATTTTAATCTTGTATCACATTGTTTAAGCAGAAAAATGAATCTTAAATTTTAATTAAATTTGCATGTTTTTATGCTTCCAAAGGAGAATATTTTATTTAGAAAACAAAACAAAACACTTCCATGCAAAATGAACAAAACCTCAATACTTGGTTTCTTTTATTATTGGAAAACAGAATGGATGTACTTTTTTCCTCTTCCTCCTGTTTAGTAAAAGTAAAACCTCTACATAAAAGATAAAAAGGCTGTGGGAAGCAGAAGGAAGTCAGAGGGGCTAGAAATCAGAGAACCCAAGGACTGACACTATAGTGTCACTCGGGTTTTCTTTTTGCCTCATGCATTTCAGAGTTGGAGTTGAAGAAGCCAATAACCTGCAAATGTCAATGAACATGGACAAGAAAAACACCAACACAAACATTCACTCTCTAGACAAAGAACCCTGGAAAGGTCATCAAGCCCAACAGACATGTATGACCCTGGGTGCTCGAGTAGGCCAAACAACATCCAGCTCCTTAGCTTCACCCCCATTTACTCCAGTGAAGCTTGAAGAGAGATCTTTGTCATATATCCTGGTGGTCTTAAAGAGATCCTTCAACCCTTCAGCTTCAAACCAATTCCTGGTTATTTCAGAAAAAAAAAAAAACAGGGAGCTGGGATTATCACTCCGTGGGGTGTAAAAAAGACACCTTCACATGCTGTATAAGTATAGACCTCATGGGGATCTTGGACTTCTACCCCATCTTGCAGGAATTGTCCTGATCATCTTTGGGAGAGGAGTTTCAGAAAACCCAGGAGAAAGTCAAGACTGACTAAGACATTGTGTCAACTTGGTGTTCCGCCTAACCAAAGTGAGTCATAGAAAGTCACAAGGGAGCAGGAATGGTTCACTACTAGCATTCCTTGCCTGGAATGTATTCAGTGGAGGCATATTGGGGAGCTAGAATTTTCACCTCTGCCCAGCAGTCGTGAGGATGCCTAGGGACTTAACAAGGATCATTTGGGAAACCTGGACTTTTACTCATATATTGCCAATCTCCTGGATATTATGTGCAAGGTGTTATCTTAGGGAGAAACTGACCAAAGAATATGAAAGAATGATGCTGTTACTATAACCACACATGCACCTACAATTATCTCAAAGTTTAATTTTAAAAAGTTGAGTTTTATGGCCAGGTGCAGTGGTTCACATCTGTAATCCCAACAACTTGGGAGACTGAGGCAAGAATATTGCAAGTTTGGACTAGCCTCAGCCATTTAGCAAGGCCCTAAGCAACTTAGCAAGATCATATCTCAAAATAAAAAATAAGAAAGGGCTGAGGATGTGGCCCAGGGATAAAGTGTCCCTGGGTTCAATTCCCAGTGAAAATAAATAAATTAATAAAAGTTTAATTTTATGGATATATTATCCATAAAATGTTAACAATTTATATTGTTTTATATTAACAGTTTTTTCTTCAAACTATAATAATTGTTTTTTAAGGTTTTACTTTTATATTTTGTTATTCTGACAAAATATCTGAAATCGGGAAATTTATAAAAAATCATATGGGGGGGAGTTAGCTCATAGTTTTGGAGGCTGAAAGTCCAAGATAATGCATCCATATCTTGTGAGGATCTCATGTTGTGTCATACCTGGCAGAAGGTATCACACAGCAGGAACATGTGTGAGAATGAGAGTCAACAGTTTAGAGAGACAGCAAGAGAGTGAGCTGAGAAAGCCACTCAACTGATAATAACCCATTCTTGTGGCAATCAGTTCAGAGTGGCAAGACCTATTCTACTCCATTGAGATGGCATTGATCACTTCTAAGAGTAGTTATTGTGCATGACTTCATCATCTCTGCTAGGTCTCACCTGTTGAAGATTCCACCTACTTTCCACACCTACAAACTGGGGACTAAGCCTCTAGCACATGAACCTACAGGAGACAAACAACACTCAAATCATAGTTCTATTACTACACTTGGATGATCAGATGATAGCTTTAAAAACAAATTTTATTGTGTTATTTGTGGTAAAACAAAACTACATTATTTTATTAACATACCTTACAAACAGAATGTCGATTTCCAGAGTATCCAGTCAATAATTCTTCCTTTATATCCCCCCAAAACAGAAATTGTCAGTCCCTGGTAAAGGGTAGATTTGAGTTTGGACACAGGTGTGATGGTGGTTATAACTGATCACTGACCCAGCACTTACATAGAAAAAAGGAAGGAAGGAGGGAGGGAGGGAGGGAGGGAAGGAAGGAAGGAAGGAAGGAAGGAAGGAAGGAAATGCGAGGCCAATCACCTCCAAATAATCAAAGCAACAGCCTTCACAAATAAAAGAAAATCCCAGCACAAAATTTAAAGAATGAAAATAAAAATAATGAGAGGATGAAAAAGAAACAAACCAACACTGATGTTGGAAACTGTAATGAAAATTCACACAGCCAAAGAGGGTAGTAATAAACTTTCTAAAAAGATGCTTCTGAGCTCTATGAATAGATGGGGTCTATTAAATGGCCCTGGCGATGATAAAGCAGTAATAGTAATTTGAGGTATGACTTGGTGGAAAATTAGTCTCTCATCATTCTAAAAGAGATGTACTTTAATAACTAAAATAATGTACCTATCCCATAGGTTTTTTTAGAAATCAAATGAGGCAATTTGTAAAGATTGGTCTTCCATGTCATATAGATCCAATAACTTTGATTATTTTTATTGATAGCTTTTTCACTCAAGTATATAAAGCAGTTTCCTTGGGCTGATTTATTTTATTGGTTTTCCCATAATCCACCATAATTTTACCACTGTACGTTATTAACACAGCCACAGAAATTTTCTACTATCCTAAACCAGAGGAGATTTATTGCCCTACCCAACAAAAGTACTTGGAATTTTTGGTGACTTTTGGCATGCTAATACATTACCTTCTAAGCTCATTATTCTCTTTTTTTTTCTTTAAACAATTTTATTTTCCTTTGATTCTGTTTTCTATGTATGTTTCCAATTATTCCAGAGCAATCTATTAAAAAGGCAAACCTTTGTCATAAGGCAAGTGGCTAATGTGTGTGGTTATATTCCTGGAAAAACTAGAGTTTTTTCCTTGCTTTGTTCCAGAACCACATTTTCCTAATTATTCTAGCATTATACAAACTCTAGAAATCTAGTAATATAAGTTTTCCTACTTCATATTCAAGATTACCTCAGTTTTTCATCTTTTTTGTCTTTTTTACTAATTTCACCATTGACTTACCAAATTTGCACATATAAACAAACTTTTGGAATTTGATAGAAATCACACTGAATACAGTAATGAATTTGGAGGATAGTGGTACCTGAACAAAATTAAATAAAGCCAATAATGGTTTTAAATATCTCTCATTTATTTAGAGGGTCATTAATTCCTCTTAGGAAGAATTACACGAGTTTTATTATAAAAATTTGACATATCCCTTGTATATTCTTTCCAGATATTTGAAATTTTGATACCACTAATTATATTTAAATACTTATTTTATTATAATTTTGACACTTTGGAAGTGATTCAATATATTGGCCTGGAATCCTGGGCTTGTTGCATTAACTTTTTGTCTCTAATGCTATATTTATAGATTGCTTCTATCTGACACACAATCCAGCTTAAAAATCAATTTAATCTGATTTCCATTTTTTACCACATTAACAAGATCTAAATCTGAAGTATATCCATATAAACGTTACCAACCAATCACCTATTTGGCTTTTTTGCTGAAATCTTATTTATGAAGCTGATCTTTTAATGGCTTTAGAAACTTAAAAAACAAAAAACAAAAAACAAAAACAAAAACCAAACAAACAAAAAAACCAGTTATTCTTTCCAGATTTCTGAGAGTACTTTTTGCTATCAAGTAGACTTTTACCTTTAGCCTATAATCTTTATGTGAAATTAATTCTTGTTTTTTCTAGCTGAGCTTGAAAATAAGCTAACAATTTTCTATTGATTTATGCTCTACTTGTGTCAGAGATGGAAATTATATAGAATGTTATATAAAGTGACTTGGCTGTTTGAAGGCTTTTCTAAAATTTCAAATAGAAAATTTCCAAGAAAAGTTAATTTTCAAAATTTATTTATTAAAATACTTTTAAATCACCTGGGTATATTTGAATGTAACGTAACATTTTCTTATAAGTATATTGTTGGAGAAGGCAGTAATTTTCTTAAATTTCTTAAAGTTTATTGACTGAGGCTCTTAAGAGAATTGAGCCTCTCCCAATCCTCTGATGATTTACAAAGTGATTAAGTCACTGACAGCAATCTTAAAATTAGATGAAATCCAATTTGTCCCACATGCTCTAATTTTTAAATAAGTTTTAGTTATAGGTGAAATGAGGGTTCATAATCATGTACTGAGCAATTTTCTCATTACCGAGTTTAGAGAGAGTAGTAAATTCAGGCAAAGAGTCATCCACACGTCCATTCTTTAAATATTTATAGGGTACTATGTGCTTTTAATGTGCCACTAGCTGTGCTAAATTCTGATAAAATGGCAAAGAAGGAAACATGATGAAATGTTCACACTAGTGCCCAAACTTCCAGTGGGACTGGTTCTGTAGGCGGCAGCCAGTTCTCTAGCTTCAACTGTGGACCTGTGAGCAGGATTCTCCTAAGAGGCCAGTTCTAATAGGAAATAGGATAGTTCTGCAGAGTGAACCAGGATAGGATTAGGGACACCTGCTGACAGTGGCAAAAAACAACAACAACAGCCTTTTATTTCTCATTGGTTTTAAAATTATAAAAATAATTTAATAATTTTAAGTATAGTGGTTGATGTAAAGTGGTGTGAAAATCTGGCTCTACAGAAGAAAGTTTCAATGTTTATATGCCTTTCCCCCATCACATAAGCATTCTATTTGGGAGATGACTCTTAAGAACTGGTATTTACTAATTTGGGGGAAAGAATGTCACAACTGCCATTTCCAGGCTAAGTTTTAGAAGAAATAATTACCTTACAAGATCTTGAAAAACACATCCAGGGGCTGGAGATGTGGCTCAAGCGGTAGCGCACTCGCCTGGCATACGTGCGGGCGGCCCGGGTTCGATCCTCAGCACCACATACAAAGATGTTGTGTCCGCCAAGAACTAAAAAATAAATATTAAAAAATTCTCTCTTCTCTCTGTCTCTCACTCTCTCTTTAAAAAAAAAAAAAAAGAAAAGAAAAACACATCCACTCTTCCTCCTGGAATAATCAGTTCTCTCATGGAACTTTGAAGAACACCTTTGCTTTGAAAAATGATGATATAACACACTACATATTTTAAGTATTCAGCTGATAATAACCTTCAAGCTTTTATCATTAATTTTAAATTGTCTATTAGAAAAGAAACGCATACTCAGCATTAGTAGGACATTGCTATTTTATTTACATGCATTTCAAGGTAACAGGGAATAGTCCACTCACGCTCTCTTTGTGAACTGTTAAGAGAAATAGTATAGTGGATAGAACTCTACGGAAAGAGAATATAAATAAAAGTGGTGAAATCCTCCATACAATTGATACCATGGGTTATCCATGATGAGTCCTGCTTCCCTCCCCACATGTTGAAGTTCGAACATTAGAGAAGCATGCCCAGGCAAGTATATAAAGCAGGATTTATTTAAAAAGAGGTAACATAGACTTTTCCCAGGAGGGATAAGGGGGCCATAGCTGGTATCTTGTTATCCTAAGAAGAGAGGTGTCTGCCCTTTTTATTTGCCCTAGGCTTCCTTTGTGCTCCTGCGTTTTCCCCCTAATCTTTTTCCTTCCTGCATACATGACTAGGCCCAAAGGTGGGAAACAGGTGGGCTGAAGGGGCAGGGTGGAGTAGCCAAGGACACATTCACAACCTTATAGCTCCCTGTAGGGAGGGGCAATTCCTGGGACAGGGTACCTTAACAACAGATTGGAGCAGGGGCAGGTTCTTGGTCAGGGTGGAGGAAGGGCTCTGGAGGAATTAACATCTCAATTCCTCAGGGGATAGTCTCCAACTTCCTGAACTCCCTCAAAATTGGCCTCCTGGATTGGACCTGACTGGATTTGCCTATCTATACTGAAGGCCTGTCTAATTCTGGCTTCATAATCACAGTAACACCTATTGAATTTACTCTCCAGATCTAATTATTAGAAATTGTAAACCAATATTGTATAAAGCGGTAAAATAAAGCTTTCAGTTATCATTCTATTCAGACATCTGCCTAAAGATAATTTGATTCTAATAAATTTATTTTCACAATATTTATTTTATATTGATGTATGGTAAAATGAAAATTATTCCTTATTTTGATGTGATGCAAATTATTACTTTTTAAATTATAGAAAATTTTAAAGTAAACTTGCTAAAGTACAATGATTGGTTTAGGAGACCACATGAAATTAAAAAAGAATGATTAATCAATTTTTCTATTTCCATAATAATGTTTCTTCACTCCATATTTTATTATTTCTTCACTTAATAATAAAGATACAGATGAATCAAGCTCATCTTTTCAAACTCTTTCTACAAATAATGCAAAGTAACCTGAAGTGTTTGTTTTAAATGGTTATTAAAGCTACAATTTCTTTGTCAATCCTTCAAGATCCATTCTCTTATTTCCCAAACCCAAACTGATCTTATTGCACTATGGCCAATATTATTAGCTTCTACTAGATGTATATATAGCCAAATATGGTATATTTTATTTTTTTGATATGGTCTACTCTAGTAGCTTGGATGACTGTATTCTTACTTACACTATGGGGTGCTGCTTCTTAGTGAATTATGCATCTGTGTGGCATGCAGAGCTGCCCTGCACTTTTTCCTCCATAGGAATCAAGCTTGCCTAGGACTTGCTATGTCCAAGCTGAAACTTTAAGAAACATTGCATGTGTCTGCTCCTGCTCAATCACCTATTAGCCATGGTCTCAGCATAGGAAAATATCCAGCAGAATGACAGTTGACCTACTGCCAATGTATGACATGAATGATAAGTGGATTGTTGTTGCAGGACATTGAGATTTAAGATTGTTTTCTGAGCATAAAATAGTTTAAAAAAATGACTTACACACTTGTCTTTCTGAAGCTTGTGTTTTCACTCAAGATAATTTTTTTTTTTGAGGGTCTGTAATGACACATATAGCTTTAGTTAGGAAGTTAGCAAACTAAAGTTTATGTACCAAATCTGGCCTCCACAAGTTTTTGCACAGTATGGTTTCAACATTTTTAAGTGGCTAAAAAATAATAACAGAAAGAAGAATGTGAAGTTCAAATGTCAACGTCCATAATGAAGTTTTCCTGGAACCCAGCTGTTTATTTGTTTATGTACGGTTTATTGTAGCTTTTAAGCTGCAATGGTAGAACTTAATAGTTGGAGGACTAGAGACCAGAATGTGTCTTCCTGCACTTCAAACCCAGCCTTTTAATGTACATGCACATTTATTTTTAGTAACACTCCCTGCACAATATACCTTTCGACTCTGAATATCCTGGAATCTGTGTTTTGTCTGGGTATAGCAGAGCACTTAAGAAACCTGGGGCATAGGGTAGGGGGGAATGGTTCTGGCTGAATTAGTTGTCTGTTTTCTTTTCTTCACTTTGTCTCTTCTCCATAGAGCCACTCTGCTTTTGTTCTTCTGTTGGCCACAGTCTATGACCCGCCTTCAGTTTTCTCTTCATTCCAGCCCTGCTGTATTATAGAACTTTACTCAACTATTGTCACTAGTTTTTTTGGATTTTAATAGCTAAAAATTGTCAGACTTTGTTCTAGGTGTTTTATAGATGATGTGCATAACTTTCTTGATTTTTGTTTTTTGACCACAGAACATTAATTATCTGACCATTTTTTAAAAATTAGAAAGACTGGCTCTTACTCATTCAACTTTAATTTTGTATGTTTTTTCATTGTAAAAATAGGCCTCTGATTATTTATGCATCTGATTATTTATCCATTGATGGATATTTTTTTCTCTCCTAATGCTTTGCTTTTTAAGGTAATGCATTAATAAATACCTTTATTAGGTCTATTAATATACACACATACCTTTTACTTCTTGTCTCTGAATTAGAAATAAGAATATTCATTGAAGACTTGAGAGTAGAACTATTTCACATTATTTTTTGCCAGATGATGCCCAAGTTGTCTTTTGATAGTAAATACTATTTTTTTTTTCTGAAGAATACACAAAATGTACAAATTTCATTCCAAGTTATCTTTGTTAAAATTAGGGAAATAGTGTTTTTTTTTCCCCTTTGTTTGGAGGGAGTTTTCTGACATGCCCAAGTCTTTGCATTTAAAGTCTTGTGCATATGTATGCACTTACATACATACATATGCACTTACATACATACCTAGTATACATACTATGTACTCATTGAAAAAAGGCACACCCTCTCCAACTTTGGCTAGCAATCTATAATTTATTGATAAATTAGACAGTTTTGATATGACCACTGTGGTTTGAGTTTGGAATGTAAGTGTTCATGTGTTGAAAGCTTGGTTCTCAATGTGAATGTGTTAAGAGGTGGGGCCTAGTGGAACATCTTTAGATCACAGGGCATATGTCCTAAAAAAGAATTAAAGTAGCTCTACAGAGACATATAGAGGAGTTCTCTGCAAGAGAATTGCTATATTAAAAAAAAAACAAGCTTGAGTCCTCCCCACTTTCTGACTTCCGGCCCCACCACATGGTCTCTCTGTCTTGCTCAGACTTCCCCCATGTGATGCCATCCACCATGAAGTTGAGCAAAGCTGATGCAAGTATCACACCCTTGAACTCCCAGAACTATGAAGTGAAAAATCCCCTTTTCTTTCAAGAAGCTTCTCTCCGGCATTTCTCTTACAGTGGTGAAAAGAGACTAACAATGAGATCACTACTTAGTTTTCCTTACAGAAGGTATAAGAAAATAATTTTGAAAATATCTGGTTTCCTTCATTGTCTCAGAAATCTATACAGTTATTAAAATTAAGCTTTGGTAGAAAATGTACAAAGTATTTTACAATTAAGATCTTACATTTAAAACCAGGCATTTGTTATCTCCACTTCTAAATATGGTATTGATGTAAGAAACTTTATTCTTTAATTTTTTATTGATTTTTACTTGAATTAAGGAATATAATATAAATAAGTATACTAAGAAAACATTTTTACAATGAATAGCTCTAAATAATTTCTGAAACAGGAATCTGCATTCATGAAACTACTCCCTTGCCCCGATCCCTGTTACCCACTCTCCCCACAAAATCACAAAAATATTGAGAAGGAAATTGGAGATTTTTTTTTTAAAATTATGCATACACTCACAAATACAATTTTATTTAAGAAATTTTGAAATCCTGAGATTAATATCCCTAAACACTGACATTTCAAATATAGAAATGAATACCTGATATGAATGTTGGAATACAATTTTGTAATTTGTTTTCTAAATTCTAAATGATGGATATGACAGCATCTCTAAAACTTTAAGCATGTTAGCCAGAATTTTACCAAAGACAATTAGAGTCTATCAGCCAAGACACATAACCTTGATATTTATAAATTAATTAATATTCAAGAGACAATGGTACTGTTTATATGAATTACTGTAAAAGTAAGAAATATCAAAACTTTATATTCTGCCATCAAATAATCTCATAGTTCAGTATCTAGCACAGTTATCAGCAAACTTACTCAGCAAACAAAGCACAAAACATTAAAAGTTTTTAGGCTTTGGAGGTCAAAAGGCAAAATTAAGGATGTTCTCCAGATCTCTGTCACAGCTACTCAGCTCTTTTGTGATAATGCAAAAGCAGTCAAATAGAAAATGGAAAAAAGAATGAGCTTGAGAATGTTCTAATAAGCCTGTTTTATGGACATGGGAATTTGATTATTCTCCTTTCAATGCTTTACAATCATTTAAAAGTGTGAAAGCATTCTTTGCTCCTCTGCTGTGTGGACAAACATAGGTGGCAGGCTACATTTGGCCTCAGAGTTGTATTTTGACACACTCCAATTGAGGATGCCATACAACAAATGATATTGCATGGGGATAAAAGTTAGAGCTGTAAGATTAAGTATTGATCATTTCAATATCTGTTTAGGATATAACCTAGACATAAACTTTGAGGCTGCTGGTTCTTCAGATTTGGACTCAATGCACAGGGTTCTACTCACAAATTTCCCAAAGATGGGTACTGAGTGCTGACTTTCTGACAATTATTTTGAAACCATCTTAGTCTAGATCCTGCAAGAGAAAAGAATGCATGTCCCCACCTTCCAAGTTAAATTTCTATTCTACAGAAACAATCTGTGAAGGTTTTCAGAAAGAGTAATAATGTCTTAAAAATTCGATCTGGGAGCTCAATTTTTTGAAATAAAACTGTAATTAAACAAGACCACTCTGTTTTTTTGTACCTCTGTTGTGGGTTGAATAATGACCCTCCTAAAGGTATGTCCACATACTAATTGCAAATAATGTCAAATTATTTGAAAAGGGGATTCTTGCAAATGTTAAGATCCTGAGATAAATGGTCAAACTAGATTATACAGGAGACCCAAAATCCACAGCAAAGTGTCCTTGCAAGACTCATATAAGTGAGTCTCTGACAAGGATAGGAGAAGACCATGGGAAAATGGAGGCACAGAGCAGAGTAAATGTAGCCACATGTCAAGGAATGTTAACAGTCACCTATCTGAAGCTGGACTTGGCTCAGGACAAACCTTCCCTAGACTCTCTGGAGGGAATATAATGCCTTAATTTTGAACTTCTGGCTTAGGAAGATGTTTTGGTTGATGTAAGCCTTTAAGATTATAATTTGTTAGAGCACTTGCAGTTCAAATGCAAAGACTTGGGTGTGCCAGAAAACTCCCTCCAAACAACATGGAAGATGACACCTTCATTTACCTCTTAAATAGGTAACAGTAAAGAAATACAATCCAAAGTTCCACCTCTTTGATTTCCTAAGTATCAATGAATTTAAAGAAAAAGTAATGTAACACTTGTAAACAACTCAGTGAACTGTTGGAGACATTTTAGAGTAGTGCAGATGAATCATGTAAAATAACAGTATTGTATGCTCAGTAACTCTACTGAAATTAAGAAAGCAAGCACAAGAATCTAAAGTATCAAACAATGAAGGCTTATCAAATCAATAAAATTGACAGACTGAGTAATAATCTTCCTTGTATAATTTATTATTGTTGTTGTTATTACTCACAGAGCCTAAGATAGTGCCTCCTTACATCAGGAGAACTGTTAGAGTCTGTAAACAAGTCAAGATGGCGCCTGGCAAAATGCCAGAGGGAGTGGTTTGTGAAGTGACTCCAGGGAGCCATTAAGTGTGGAGATTCCTTAATTCCTTATTGGTTGACTGCTGTATCTAGTTTATGCTAATTAAGATAAGCTGTGTGAAATGTATAAATACCGCTCCTGTCCTACAATAAATGGCTCCCACTCCTGCTGTATCAATCTACGCAAGTTCCTCTTCACCACCCCCCCACACCACTGCGGCAGAGAACAATTTGCTTTTAGAGATCCTGGGAGCCACCAGGGCTGTGACATTTTTTATTTGCCCTGTGTTTTTGCTTAATGACTAATTTCTGTGAGAGACTTTCATCTTCTTCTTTCAACCAGAACTGGTGCTCTGTGTTCTGGAGCATTTATGAAATGACTTTGGAGCCTAACAGATTTAGAAATGGAGCAATGGAATTGTTCTTTATCGTCAAATATAAGGTTCTATTCAAGTGAAATTTGCAGTTGGACAGGATAGCTTAATATTGTTTTACATGGGTAGGTTGGTTATTTTGTCAAGTTTTGTTTTTGAATATAAAAAGACCTTTACCTATGCATAGTATTTTTCCAGGGAAAAACAGAAAATTATTTGAGAAAACATTTCTGCCATGAAAACAGATATACTTAAATCATTCATCAATTGATTTCCAGATAAGAAGAGAATTCTGAAAAAATGAGACTATGATGTTACTACAAATGAAATTGCTTAAGAATAAATAATTGTCTCTCTTATATTCTCTCTTGTTCAGAAGAAAAAAAAACCAAAAAACACAAAAACATTATTTCTGCTTTTGCCAAACAGTCAGGAAGTAAAGGGATACTAAATTGGTAAAATCCTCAAATATGCCCCAAAGTCAATTTGCTTTTTCTATGGTCTGAATGCTGTTTCCCTCCAAATTCATGTTATGACTTAATCTTCAAAGTAGTGTTACTAAGAGTGCCTTTGGGGATGAGTGTAGTCTCTTTATAGGACAATGAAAGAGATCTGTGGGAGCTTACTCTCCTGTTTGGCCATATGAGGACACATGAAGTAGGTGCCATTTATGAGGAAAAAGGCCCTCAGCAGGCAGGAATCTTTTGATGCTTTCATCTTGCCTTCCTAGTCTCCAAAGCAGTGAGCAATACATTTCTATTGTCTATGAATTACCCAGTCTAAAGTAGTTTGTTATAGAAGCCTAAACAGAGTAGGATAGTTTCTTAATAAATCAACTTGTCTTTTAGTTTATAATATTTATTTATTTGTTCTTTTTAAATATACATGACAGTAGAGTACATTTTGACATATTATACATACATAGAATTTATCTTATTCTAATTAGGATCCCATACTTGAAGTTGTACGTGATGTTGAGTTTCAATGTGGTGTATTCATATATGAATATAGGACGGTTGCAACTTGTCTTTTAGATAGATTATCTCTTGGTAGAAAAGAATAATTTTAAATGCCCTTGTTAGTATGCACATTCATTCCAGAAGAAATAAGTACAACTCACTTTGCAAGGGTTACAAACATCATACTTAATACACAAATTGGGTTTGACCACTTCCTTGAGGTCTGAGAATTTTACACTGGTTTCCCATTGCCCACTGGGTAAGATGTAAGTCTTCAAGTGAATAATAGCTGCATAGAACTCTACAGCTATAACCCTAAGATCAATGAGAATGTGTGTGAATTATTATTAAATATTTACTTCATTTGAAGGTACATTTACTAGATGTCTTGAACATGAATGGATTTTTTAAAAAATTCTGAATCCAAATATTCTATGATTTCTTCTATCACAAAATCATTATAACATTACAGAATGCTGCTGTGGACATGCAGGTCTAAGATGCTAAGTCCCATGCCCATGTGGGTAATTTGCATCCCAGATTCTGTAGTTGGGAAATGATCTACCAACATCTGGGGTATGTAGATTAAGTTATGCACACGTGTAGTGAAGATGAGATGTTTGAATAGAGTCCTGAAAAACTGGAATCATTTGATCATTACTTAGGAGGGAATGGGATCTCTGTTGAAGAAGCAAAAGAAATTGAAACTCAAAACCTAACATTGAGATGTAGAAGTTTTTGACAAAAATAATCATTTATATGAAATCCCAAAATATATTTGAATGATAAATAGTGTGTTTGCCTAAGCAGTAGTTAGAAAATAGCTTCTTGATCATCATTATTGACTGTCATTATATATGTGTATGAATTTCATGAAGACTGAGTTAAATCATTTATAAATTTCTTCCAAGTCCATTATTCTATAATTCCTTGGAAGAGTATCATATCTCTTAAAGATTCAGGCAGTAATATCTGTAATCAATTCATATTTAACTTAGAATTAAGAAACACTTTTCTCAATTATATTGAGTTAATACTGTAATAGTTTAGAGGAACAAAAAGACAGACTGGAGAACAAAGTTAGAATGTAACTGACCTTTACATAATTGTGCCAACAACAACAACAGAAGCAGTCTTCTCCAAACTCATATAAGAAAGATTAATAAAACACATTGATTTCCAAAGCTTTCTTGAAAGCTGGTACCCTTGTTTTTGGTAAAAGAACAATTAATTACCTGCTCAGGAAGGTGAGACACACCATTGCTAACAGGTTTGCTTAAACTAGACCATCTCCTTAGAATTAGTAATATGTATCAAGCATTTCACATACACCTTGAACTTGACAAGTCCACTGAGAAAAAAATATTTTCCTCCTGCTTTTATGGACTTAGCTATTAAAGTTTGAATTGCACAAAAATTTGATTTGGGAGTCCAAAACAATCAAGACTGAGCAATTCCATGTGACTTGTAAGTAAATATTTATTATGCACACCCATGAATGTGTACAGAAACAGCTTCAGTGAGGTGTTAGTAATATAATAACAAATACTTGAAGAAAAAAAATTATCTCAAAATTAAAATTCTTCTTGAAAGAACAAAAAGTAATTTTTCCTTGAAAGGAGAAATATGGACATTATTTTCAGCCTCAACAGGCATGATTTCTGCACATTTTATGATTTGAGTGCACAATTCTGATCAAACTGCGGAATCACTTTTGGTGCATCTGAGGTCATAATCTGCTGAGATTTGTGTAGGGGAAGAACTACACTCATGAGATATGTCACCCCTTGACAGCCTCTCAGTAATGACCTGATAAGAATTCTAGCCAAACAAAGGGACACGGGTCAGCTTCTGGACCTCTGTGATAATTAATTCTTGTAAAATTACTCATTCAAATCCTTCAGATTATGTAAATTGTTCCAACAGCTGATCTTGATAAAGAAACTGGAGTCCTTCTATTTCACAGCTTCGGGCTTTCATTACCCTGTACATTACCTTAGTCCTCCTGTCATTCTTTGCCTTGAACTTGCCACCAGTTACCTCATCAACATGGAAACACCTTCTTTGTTCTGGAAACACTAGGCAGACAAATTCATTCATTGGTATTAATAGACACAGGTTTCTTACTTAGAGTGTGGGTAATGACTAGGTAGAGGAATAAAGGCTTATTACATTCTCTTCCTGTATGGTTTCTCCTCATATTTGAATGGATCCCTATTTTCTTATCTATTTTTTTTTTAAGTTTATCACTTTTTTACACCACATTCTACACAGGATGTCTAGCTAAGGTAGTGATAGGTTCTAGGATTTTACTAAGACTCTTTCCTATGTCACACTTTTCTCAGTTTTAGCTTCACAAAATCAGTATTATTAATATCAATCCTCTAATATTTAAACAAGACCCTAGCTGTTACAACAGTTGATGTGTGGATATATGGATTTAATTTGCTGATTAAGGACAACTTAGATCTTGGTGCTCTACTCCCTTTTTTATATAATCTGAAAGAATGTCTACTGTCACTGAGATATGGTCTTCTGGAATCACTGCAATTTTGGCTCCATTTTATAATTTCTACAGCACCACAAAACTGTCAAGTCAACCATCTGCCATTTATTTGTGGATCAATATGATAGATAGTGTAGCTCAATTGTTCTAAAGTTGCTAGCAAGAAAGCAAGGAAGTGATGATGAGTCTGGTATTGATTGACTCATGTCATAACCTGTCATGGGAAAAAAGAGTGCTAAAATTATATGTCTGATATAAAAATAGAGGTCTGGAAATACAAAAATATATCTTTTATTCTGAGTTATTTCCCAATAATGCTGTGGAAACTAGTCAATGTTCAAACAATTATTTACTGTGGTAAAGGCAGGATGGAGATGTGAGGGCACCTAAATATTTTATCAATACTTTATGATTTCAAGGGCTGGAGGTAGTGTTTATGCATAGACTAGAACATAAATAAATAAGAAATATGGAACAAACAATGGCGGTTTTTAAACCTGTGAAGCTAATGGTTAAAAGTGGCAGGCTGGAGTAAAAAGAAAAGTTTCGTGGTTATTTCCATCAAGCCTCAAGAATTATGAAAAATTGATTTATTTAAGCTGAGGAAATATCGACATCAATTCAGTAGTTGTCCATTGAGTTTCCAGTTTGAAAACACTCTTGATATAATCATGCCTGAAGGAGAGAGCGGGACTTGATAGATTTCTCCTATATCTTCATTATTTTCATAGCTCAATCACTTGAAGTTCTACTTAGTTGGTAAATGCTCAGGCTCCATTCCCTGCTGGAACTTCTAGATAAGTCACAAAGCAGTGTGTCTGGTTCCCCAGAGCCACCTCATTACCAATCTCCCGCATCCTGAGTGGACCTGCACCAAGATAAAACACTGTGGACTTGTAAAAAGATTATGCCACATCCCGTGATTAAAAACAGGAAAAAAAAATTGGCTCTGACTAGTGTTTTGTGCTCATTAGTAAGTCTTGCTTCTCCAGGAGGAGATTGTTAATTTTGTTTCTTCCTCACAGATAATGATTCACTTATACCAACACAACTTCCTACTCTCGACTGAAGGCAAAATTTCCCAATGGCTCAATCAAGGCGGTGGATCTTAAAGTCCCTGGAAGACAAGCTTTCTGGATTTGATCTCTGCAGCAGTAATGTGCAGAGTAAAATATCACATTTCTAGCACACAAATGGAGATTTCACTAATCATTTAAATCCAGCCTCCAGTTGGCATACAGCAGTATGCTCTGGAGAGTCTCCTCTTATTATTTGCAAATGATGCTTTCTTATGCCACACAAGTTTGAAATGTCTCCATCAATTTGATTTCAAAGAAAGTATATTGCATTCCCTGATAAATACACTTTAATCACGTTAGTATTTAAACATGGATTTGCTCTCTTTGCAGGATGTGATATGCAGTAAAGTGGAGGGAGGAAATCAAAGTGCTGGCAAAGAATTTTAGTTTCCTGAAGAAAACAACCTTAAATACATAGCTGAAAGAAGAGGAAAGAAGTGGAAATGTACTATTAATGCCCGTGAACTACTGAAATATGTAAACTAAAAATGTAAGAGTGTTATATAATTACATAGATAAATGTTCTGTAGCTATACACTAGAAATCTATTTTCAATATTCTGATAAAAGTCAGTTACTTTTATTTATTTTTTTACATCAACAGTCATTTTTGTTTAATCCTCACTTGACAAATTCAAAAAGGCCTTATCTTACTATTTGACTCATTTTAACAATTTCACGTAAATTTGTCTTAGATAAACTTGCATTTATTGCAAGCAAAGCTTAATGCTGTTCCTTCTCCTGAGTTTAAACATACAGATACAGGCAACTCAAATAAATAATTTGGCAACTTGCTGCTATGCAGAGAACACAGGATCTTTTTAAAAAAACATGGCAGGCATTAACACACATATGATTATGGTATGTTATTTAAATCATTATGTGTCTTCTTAACAATTTTTTTTAAACTTATGTGGTCTCTGTTACCTATTTTGCAGGCTAACTTTATAGTAGCACACAAGATTATGTTCTCCATTATAGTCAAATATTTTGTTCTCTGGCTCAATGCCCACCTGATCAGCCCATTTTCTCCCTCCATTTCCCCTATTCTGAGATTAGGTATCTTTTATTCTAGCCATAAGACTTCTGGATGTCCTTCCTGTTCTTGCATGATCCTGATCCTGGGTATATTTGGTTACATCATTATTTACTTGCATTTTGCCACACAAGATACACTTTTTTTTTTTAACTCCTGAACTTGTTGGAAATCTTATTACTCCATTTAAAGCAAGTTACCTGTTGCTCCAAAGGATGAAATCTGGGTGCTGAGGTCACAATAGAATCCATGTTCCCATTTCTAGAGACAATTGAGTCCCAGCAGCAATACCACCCTCCCTGCAACATGGTGTTTCAACCTCTCTATCCATCACATGGGGCAGCATTACTTTTGTATTTCAAGTTGGTCTGAACTGAAATTTAGTCATTTACAAACTACCATGATTTTCAGATACATGATAATGAATATAATGTGTTTTGACTCTGTGGGGATTAATATTCTTTATGCAACAGAGTGAGAAATAAAAGTGGTTTTTTTGTGTGTTTGGAATTTATGAAACAACAACAAAAGATTAGTTATAAAAATTGATATAATATGGGTATTTCTTAAATACTGTTTAAATTTAGTTATTATAAATTAGAAAGAAAAAAAAACAACAAAAATACATAAGCACAAAAACAGGACATCTTCCCTATTGCTAGTTTGGTTACAAAATGTTCCTTCAAAGGCCCACGTGCTACAGGCTTCATCCCCAATCCATGTTGGTGACAACTTTAAGAGGTGGGGCTTAAAGTGGGATGTTTTAGTCCATTAAGGACATGCCCTTGAGGGGATTATAGGACTCCAGTCTCCTTTATTATCTCTTTTTCACATGCTGGCCATGAGGTGAATGGTTTTTCCATGCATTGCAACTGTGATGTACTCTCTTGCCTAAGGCCCAAAGTCAGGGGATTAAACAAACATAGACTGAAACCTACAAAACTGTAGTCCAAAATAAACCTTTTCTCTTTATAAGCTGATTGTCCCAAGTATTTGTTATAGTAATAGAAATCAGGCTAAATTAGGTATAGATTATTCGACATATTTTATTACATGATTTATTCGTGGTTATGCATTTTTTTATAATATTTGTGGTGATTTAAGATTGTCAAGTGACATAAAAATAAAGGCAACAATAAAAAGAGAAGTGAGGTTCTATACCAAAAATAAAATAAAATTCTGTCATATAATAGTGATGCATGGGTGCACAAGATAGTAGATGATAATTTATGACCCACATCTATTTTCAATTTCTTTCATTAGAACTATGACTTAATTTTTCACACTTAAAAATATATTTACTCATTATTTTTGTCAAGTGTTTAAAGTTCAGGCCAAAGAGAAATATTTGAATTGTTATTTGGGACTTTTGGGATCCTGCTTTTAAGATACAAATTCAGCTATGAGTAATTCCTTCTTTGCTCTGAGACCTTTAAAATAGAACCCTTCCTCATCCCCAGATAATAAAATTGCAAAACAGAAGTAGTCCCCATCTGGGTTCTAACTTGTCTACTTATATTATGTTAGAAGTCCACTAATGCATGCATTTATTTGCTTTTTCTTAAATTTGTTTTATTACACTTAGAACCAATTAATCCTATAGGTTCTCCAGATATATTATCTAACAGAAATGTTGAGAAGAAACCACTGTAAACAAGGGCTATGGAATTTGCATTTTGTGCAGGGAGAATCTGTAAATCAAACAGGGAACATCAGGATATGGAATTAGAAAGGTAAACATAGATAACATATATCTTGGTTCAAAAGTTATATTTTATTCTTCTCCTACTTAGTCTGTTAGGGCATCTATAACAAAATACCATAACTAGATAGCTTATGGACAGCAGAAAATTATTTATCACAGTTCTGGGGACTTGAATGTCCAACATCAAGTTGCTAGCAGTGTTTGTGTCTGGTGAAGTTTAATGTTTCCAAGGCCAATAACTACAATGGTTCTCCCACACCTGGAAGCTGATGAGTAATGAGCACTATTAAGGCTTATTTCAAATGTAAAAAACCTTGAGATAATGTACTAAATTGTTCAGAAGGTTGTTTTCTTAGTGGAATGCTACAGGATTTTCTTTAACATCATTGCTGGAGTTCCTGCCTTCATCCCAGTGCCAGTGAAAACAATAGTGGAAGAATTTCCAGTGTTGCTGAAAACCGGACGAAACTTCGGCTGAGAAACGGACGAGACTTCGGAGCTGTTGCTGTTTCTGCTGCTACAGATTAGGCTAGCTGCCTGCAGAACTTACCTGGACTGTGATTTAAGCTAGCTGCCTGCAGAACTTACCTGGACTGTGAGTTAATCTATTTGAGACACTGCTTTACCTGGACTGAGACAACAAACTGTAATCTACAACAAATTTTAACTCGGTATCTTTGCAAACGGTGTCATTGCTGGTATAATTTTTCCAAGGGCTTCTTGCATGGAGCCATCAATTGGCTTGGTATTGTGGCATTTTGTATCCTACCTTTCTGTTTGTAGCAGGTTATTTATGGTGTTTCTGTAAAAATCACTATGGTCATTATTTAAATTAAACAAAAGGGGGAAATGTTAGAGTCTGTAAACAAGTCTGGATGGCGCCTGGCAAAATGCCAGAGTCTGTGGTTTGTGAAGTAACTCCAGCGAGCCATAAAGTGTGGAGATTCCTTATTGGTTGACTGATGTATCTAGTTTATGCTAATTAAGATAAGCTGTGTGGAATGTATAAATACCGCTCCTGTCCTACAATAAACGGCTCCCACTCCTGCTGTATCGATCTACACAAGTCGTTTGTCACCCCCCCCTGTTATTTTGCCCAGCCAGTGTAGACTTCATGCATATATATTACTTTTATTTTTATTCAATTCTATAATTATAATTGAATAAATAAATACAGAATCCTTCACCTGCCAATTTCTCAGCAAACACTGATTAAACTTAAATTAATGATGACTGGGGTTTTAGTTCAGTGGTAGGGTATTCTCCTTGCACGTTTGAAGCATTGGGTTTGATCCTCATTACCACATAAAAATAAAATAAAGGTATTATGTCCATCAGCAACTATAAAAATATTTTAAAAAATGAATGAACAAATGAAGAGTAAAGCAATTGGCATTTTATGAGTGTAACTTGAATACCTTTGATGAACCAGAAAGAAGAGGTTATAGAAACATTTATAAAGTTCATTTAGAAAAAGGAAGTCATAATCACCCAGTGTTTTAGCATGAAAAAAATGTGAATGTGTTCTTCTATTGTATCCTATAAAACCCTGCGAATTATCTCTGCTAGAGCTCAGAGAGACCTTATAATCTTTGTTACCATCAGAGAGATTATATCTCTATTAAAAGCAATAGACTTTGATTCACTGGCCTGTAGGAAAAAAAAAAAATTCAACAAGAAATTACTAGACCTGAGAGGCGAATGTGGAAAAGTAAAGTTCTAGAGATCAATTCTCACCAACCATCTCATGTCATAAAACCAAACAAGAAGGGAAAGATGAGATTCAAATATTGTCTCCAAATTTAACCATAGGTAAATATTAGATTTAAATAAAAATGGATAAAATTGGCTTTTCTGAGGTTGGAATTGAGAGGACAAAATAAAAGCAATCACATGAACTCAAAGAATTAATATACATTAATCATAGCTCACGCTTCTATTTAGTCAGTTAATGGTTATGTGTGGTTAATAGTTCAATGTACTCTATGATGGTGCAATGACATGCAATTCTATCTCAATTACGATATTATTAATATACAATTTTGACTTCGGATAAAAAAATGTTCACTTATATATGAGGTTTTACCACAGTAATAAGTACCTCAAGGTACTACATGAGTACTTCTTCATATTTATTTTGTGTCTTTTTGGTCTCTGAGCTCCTTGTAGGACTTTGAAGAGTAGAACTGATTGGAAAGAAAGATTATTTTCTATGAAATAATATTCCAAGTAGGGAGAAATATCCATGAGAGATATTGCAATTTTTCAAGAGGGAAAACTGATTTTTCTACAAAGAGCCATAAAGAGCTTCAGTGGTGACATAAAGCATAGAGAATAATATGCTTTTTTACTAAGAGCAATGTAGAACTGAAGCCAACCTCTGCCATTTGCTAGCAGTGTGTCACGGGGGAATTTTATTCAGTTATGTAACTACAGTTTCCTTATTTGCAAAATAATTATAGTAATAAACCCTAATTAGTAGTGATGTTGTAAAGAGATATTAGCTACATAGTATGAACACAATAAATATTAATTTTATTACAGTATTATCTCTTATTGAATATAATTTTCTTAAAGGAGTCTTAGGGTGGAAAAGTATAAGTGATAAACATGGAATTTCAATTGATGTATGCCTTAAAGAATTGTTTGGTATTTTGTGAGGTGGGAGTTGGTAGGGATCAGATAGGAATTTATGTTTGCAACTTATATCAAAATACAAAGGAAAATTTCAAAAAAATTAAAAGATACTACAATCTCATCTATACAACAAATTATGAAAATAAAGCCAGCTGGATAGAGTGAAAACATCACTTAGAAGTGTATGAAATATGCTGCATAGAGAGACTAATGAAGGAGGTAATACCATGAAAGAAATTCTGTAAGAGTAGGACATCACCTATACTATTCTGAAATTTTTTTCTTGGAAGAGTGGTAGACACATGATCAAGGATATATTCAATTATTATTATTTTTTATATTTTAGTTGTAGATAGGCAAAACACCTTTGTTTTGTTTATTTAGTTAAATAAAACTAATTTATTTCATTTTATGTGGTGCTTAGAATTGAACCTGGTGCTTCTCACATGCTAGACAAGTGCTCTATCACTGAGCTACAACCTTAACCCAAATTCAATTATTTTTATTTATTCAATTTAAAAGAAGTCAAAATTCCTTTTGGTTATACTGGTACACACCTATAATCCCTGTGACTCAGGAGCTGAAGCAGGAGAATTACAAGTTCAAAGCCAACCTCAGCAATTAAGGGAGGCCCTAAGTAACAAATTACTTACATTTTTAGAGATTACTCAGTTGAACAATATAAATCACATTTTGGTTTATACTGTATGGAATTGAGTACAGGTGTGTGTGTGTGTGTGTGTGTGTGTATTGTGTATATGTAATTTGAAAGCAGTTTAGTATTTGGTTTAATATAAAACAGAAGATGAAATGAAATTTTACAAGTGCAATTGAGGAATAAAGAAAAGAATAGTAATTCCTCTATATATCACCAACTTTTCATTTCCACAACACTAATAATGGCATAACAAAGTGACTAAATTGTATCTTAAGAAAGATAACTAGAATGGGAATATTAATTTATTTAATAATTAATTTTCTTCACATACACAAAAAATTTTGACCATAGAAGTATCATTAACCACAAATGATGGAATGTTCTTGTTTCTACTGCTAAATGACTTTATTAATTTAGCATTTTATGGATTTCATTATTGTAATCAAATACAAAGAGCAGTCTGAGATATTTATTGTATTGTGGGGATATGAAAGCTACTTTTAAAAATCTCTTCTATTAAGTTGTAGAATTTTGTGATTTTAGCTGTTCTGTATCCTCAGCTCTTTCTGGATTGTCACAAAACTGAGGTCAAATAAATCCCAAATGACTAGAGCCCCATATGCCCATCGTATAGAAAGAATTGTGAGATGTACCTATTAATCATTCCACTGTGGGTATTGTGCGGCAGGTGCATGTCAGCAGAATAAAGTATTCAGCAGACAAGATGTGTTTTAAAATGAATATGTCTTTTGTTACTTTTCTTTGAGACTGGATTCAATGGAATTTTGTTGCAATTTATTAACTAAAACTTTTTTGTTAACCAATAACATTTCTCACTTTAACATTTAATTAATTTTAAATTTTTCTTCAAATATGATAAAGGGAAAAATAATAACTATATATGATTAAATCTGGGGCCCTATTTTTTTTAAAAAATTATGTGATTTTCCCAAACCAGCAATGATAATCTAGCTCCACGTAAAAATAATCCTGTAGAACAATATATACAAGGAGAAATGCCCATCTTCTTTCCCATAATTATAAAAACACTGTCTTAGTTCATTCAGAGTACTCTAACATTTTTGCCTTAAAGTGAGTAATTTATGAACTACAAAAATTTATTGCTCAATGTTCTTGAAGGCTGGGGAGTACAACAGCAAAGCTCCTGATCAGACCTGGTGTCTGGTGAGGGCTACTGTTGGATTCAATGATGATGCCTTCTTGGACTGTATTTACATGGTGGAAGAGGTGAACAAACTGCCTTGATTATTTTCATACCAGCACTAATCCCATTCATGATCTCATTATTTCCCAAAGACGCCCAACTCAATACTATCCCATTGGAGGTGAAGTTTCAACATATGAATTTGGGGAGAAAACATTCAGTCCATTACAGGGAAGAACTTATGTATGAAGAATGTGTTAAAGAAATTTTCTCAAACTTTTTCCACCTGAACTTTTAAGAAGTACTTTTAGCTAAGGCAGCACATGTTGGTTTTTATCATTTATAGAGAAGAAAACTGGGACCAATATTATTTTAGGGTATGCCAGGTAGTATGGGTAGCCAGTTAAAGCCCCAAATCAAACATGCATCTTGTTTTCTAGTTACACCAGGAAGCAGAGTATTTTTTTTCTTATTTTTTTAATTTATTCTAATTTGTTACACATGATGGTAGAATGCAATTCATTTCATATTACACATATAGTGCACATTTTTTCAAGACACTGATTGTACACAAAGTATTTTCACACCATTCTTATCTTATACATTTACTTAGGATAGTGATATCTAACACATTCCACCATCATTCCTACTCCTTTGCCCCCTCCTTTCCCCTCTCTCCCGCTTTGCCCTATCTAAAGTCCCTCCATTCCTCCCATACCCCCCACATTGCCATTATGAATCAGCATTCTCATATCAAAGAAAATATTCTACCTTTGCTTTTTTTGGGATTGACTTGCTTGCTTAGCATTATATTCTCCAACTTCCTCCATTTACCTGCAAATGTCATGATCTTATTTTTTTTTAATGCTGAGTAATGTTCCATTGTGTATATATACCAAACTTTCCCTATCCATTCATCTACTGAAGTGCATCTAGGTTGTTTCCATAATTTAGTTATTGTGAATAGTGCTGCTGTAAACATTGATATGACTGTGTCTCTGTAGTATGATGTTTTTAAGTCCTTTGGGTATCAACTGAGGAGCTGGATAGCTGGGTCAAGTGGTGGTAACATTCTAAGTTTTCCAAGGAATCTCCATACTGCTTTCCAGATTGGCTGCCTTAATTTGCAGTCCCACCAGCAATATATGAGTGTACGTTTTTCCTCACATCCTCGCCAACAATTATTGTTGTTTGTATTCTTTTTTTATATATTTATTTTTTAGTTGTAGTTGGGCACAATACTTTTATATTATTTATTTATTGTTATGTGATGCTGAGGATCGAACCCAGGGTCTTGTACATGCTAGGTGAGCGCTCTACCTCTGAGCCACAACCCCAGCCCCTGTTGTTTGTATTCTTAATAGCTGCCATTCTGACTAGAATGAAATGAAGTCTTAGAGTAGTTTTGATTTGCATTTCTCTGTTAGAGATGCTGAACATTTTCTCATATATTTGTTGATTGATTGTATATGCTGTTCCCAGGAGTGTCTGTTCAGTTCCTTGGCCCATTTATTGATTGGGTTATTTGCTTTGTTTGTTTGTTAAGAGTTTTGAGTGCTTTATATATCCTAGAGATTAGTGCTCTGATGTGCTTGTAGTAAAGATTTGTTCCCAAAATGTAGGCTCTCTATTTACCTCACTGATTGTTTCTTTTCTGAGAAGAAGCTTTTTAGTTTGAACCCATCCGACTTATTGATTCTTGGTTTTAATTCTTGTGCTACAGGAGTTTTATTATTAAGAAAGTTGGGGTCTAGTCCGACATGATAGAGATTTGGGCCTACTTTTTCTGCCATTAGGTGCAAGGTCTCTGGTTTAATTCCTAGGTCCTTGATCCACTTTGAGTTGAGTTTTGTGCATGGGGAGAAGGTCTATATCACAGAAAAAATATACATAGCAGGTAGTATTCCAGTAAATCTTAACTACATTATATTAAGCATTTAAAGTTTGTCACCAACTATTTTAACTGTGTATGTCTGTGTTAGCTCATTTCATTCTTATAACACTTTGTGAAATAAGTACTTTTTTATAGATCAAGAAACTGAGGGCAAGAATTTTTATTGTTTGTCCAGGGCTACACAGTTATTAAGTGGTAGGGTAAGACCATGATATAAACCAGGATTATTGTTATTATTATTATTATTGAGGATTTCTCTGTTGTACACACACACACACATACACACATTTCTCTACCAAATTTTCCATCTTTCTACAAAATAATTTTATATTACCTCTATTTAAAATCTCCTCTACTCTATAAAATTTTTGCTTTTCAACTTATTTCCAATTCCACAGAGAAAAATACCAAACAAATAAGAAAACAAACAGAAAACAATCATAAAAGAAATCCCTCATGTTCCCAATACCACATCAAAACCAACCCCTACAAGTGCACCTACATCTGTTTTCTCCTGTAACTTGGTGTCCCCTGAGGCTGTCTCCAGCCAGCTCTCTCCCCTGACAACTTGAGGACTCTGTACTACAGTAAACCCTCATCCTCAATATTCCGCATCATTAGCGTTTATGGTACAATGGATCATCCTAAAAACACATATTAGCTGAGCTATTTTCCCTGTAAAAAATAATGAAGACACTCGCTTCACATCACATGCTACTCTATTAGTACCTGGCTCATATTTTCCCCTTTATGAAAAAGTACTTTTTAAACAGGTTAAGCCAACTGCCATCACTTTCCACCCATGTCTCTGAACTTAATCTTATGGGGATCTCTTTCCTTTGATTTCCCCAGCCTACTCACAAAGATTCCCAAAAGATCCTTTTAGAAGATATCTAAAGTTGCGTCATCCCTCCATTGGAAAACTTCCATAGAGTAAAAGCCAGGGTCAGCAAGGTCCACTTGGCTGTTTTGTTCATCTTTCTCATTTGCTATTCTTCAGGCACGTGTAGTATCATCCCTGTTCCCAAATATGTGAAGTATAATCTGACCACAGGACACTTAGACTTGCTGTTCTCTCTACCTCTAATCCTTTGCAGGCAGATACCTTTATGCTTAACTCTTTTTATTTCTAATTACTGCTCATATTTTACCTAATTAAAAAATCCTTCCCCTTCCAAATACCATAAAATAAGATTTTCACCAATTCTTCATATTCCTTATTTTATATGATTGCTTAATTTTCTTCATAAGCCTGTCATTAGTAATTTAATATATAGGTTTATATGTTTTTAGTTTATTATTAGCTCCCATATATTTGTTAGCTCCATGAGGGAAATTATTTTGACTATTTTATTATTTCTCTAGTTCCAGAATGTAAAATAAGTTATAGCACATAATAAATATTTCTATTTCAGAATAATAAATAAAACATTAAAAATGTGTATATTTCATTCTTCTGAATCTAGAGAATATCATGCTAAGTGAAATAAGGCAATCCCCCCAAATCAAAAGCTGAATGTTTCCTTTGAT
Source organism: Marmota marmota marmota (assembly GCF_001458135.2). NCBI lineage: Eukaryota > Metazoa > Chordata > Mammalia > Rodentia > Sciuridae > Marmota > Marmota marmota. The sequence goes on from NW_025999961.1 coordinate 8,106,500, forward strand.
ATGAGTAATTCACAATAAAGACAGAGGGTAGTTAGGGAAGGAAGGAGTTACTTTGGATTAGGCAGTAAGGAGTGAAAGGAGGAAGGAAGATGGGGTTAGGAAAGATAGTAGAACGAAACGGACATTATTACTGTGTGTGCATATACAACTACATGACCAATTTGATTCTACATCATGTACAACCAGAAGAATGAGAAGTTATACTCCATTTATGTATGATGTGTCAAAGGGCATTCTACTGTCATGTATAACTAATTAGAACAAAATTTTTAAAAAAAGGAAGAAAAAGAAAAAAAACTGTATATATTAATAGGGTACTGTATGACACTGCATGTATGCACTGAAATAGACATTTTAAATGTTTGTTTTTCTCAAATATGTATTACTTCTGTAGAGTAAAATTATTCAAAACCCTTGCTCAGGTGGTATTTGTAGTTCTGTGTGCCTGACTTATTTTATGTAGAAGGATGATCTCCAGTTCCATCCAAATTGTAGCAAATGACAGGATTTCATTCTCTCTTAAAGTTATGTTTTATTAGTGCATTATGATTAACATAATAGTGAGATTCATTTTTACATATTAATATGTGCACAAAACATAATTTGCTTTCTTACATTCCCTAGAACTTCACTTTTCTTTCCCTTCTCCCTCTCCTTTCCTTTCCATTCTCCCTCCCCTGGATCTCTTTGCCCTACTGTACTGGTCTCTCTTCTATTTTTTGTGAGATCTCTCTCCCCTTTTTTAAATTATTATTTTTTCTCTCTGCCTTCTGCATATCGGAGAAAATGCTTGACTCTTTGAGTTTCTCAGTCTGGACAATTTCACTTAGCATGATGCTCTTTAGTTCTATCCATTACCAGATAATGCCATAATTTCATTTTTCTTTATGACTGAGTAGAACTCCATTTGTGTGTGTGTGAGTGTGTGTGCGTGTGTGTGTGTGTGTGTGTACATACCACATTTTTATCCATTCATGTGTAAACAACTAGACTGAGTTCATAACTTGGCTGTGGTGAGTTGTACTACTATAAAATTTGCAATGCACTTATCACCAGAATATGATGATTTTGGAATAAATACCAAAGATTGGGATAGATGAGTCAAAGGGTAGTTCCATTCCTAATGTTTTGGAGAATATCCATACTGCTTTTCAGAATTGTTGTAGTAAACTGCAGTCCTACCAAAAATGTACAAGTGTACCTTTCTTCCAATATCTTCACAAACATTTATTATTATTTGTATTCTTGATAATTGTCATTCTGTCTGGATTGAAATGAAATCTCAGTGCAATTTTTATTTGCATTTTTCTGGTTGCTAGGGTTATTGGACTTTTTTTGCATATGTTTCTTGGCCATTTGTATTTCTTCTTTTGAGAAATGTATCTTAATTCTTTTGCTCATTCATTGATTTGTTTATTTATTTATTTATTCTGATGTTAAGTTTTTTAAGTTCTTTATATAATTCTGGATAGTAATCCACTATCCCAAATAGCAGAAGAGCAGCTGCTATTATTTGCCTTTATCCCATGTTCCTCATTCATTCCAATTATTCTTTAATGTGGTCCCTAAACACTGTGCCAAAGTTGTTTTTTTTTTTAAATTATGGTTAAGGTTACTTATTTTCTTTTCATTAATTTTGTCTCAATTTTCAAAGACTCTCTACTTTGTTTATGAACAATGGTATTGAATCTTCAGCCCTATCTGTTCTGTTACAGAGACTTTCTTTTTTTTTTTTTTTCAGAGTAGAAATTAGAAGTTTATTAAAGGACAGCAGAAAAGACTTCTCCCGGAGGAAGAAGGGGACCCAAGAGGTGGAATCCCGAGACTTTCAACTGACCATTTTATTTGATTTATTGTTTCTTCTAAGATTTCTGATTGATTATTTTTCTATATATCTATCTCCATATTGAAGTTTTCATTCATATCATATTTTGGCTTCTTTATACATTTATTGTTCTGTGTTCTCTTGGTATTCATTGATCATTTTAATAATAATTTTTTTGAATTATTTATCTGGTACTTCACCCACTTCAATATCTTTTAAGTCATTGCTGATGAATTATTAATAATAGGAGGCATTGTGTTAGCTCCTTCTCCTAACATTCCTTGCATTCCTGTGTTGGTCTTTATGCTTCTGTTGTGATAGATTTCTCTTCTACTTTTATTGTGGGCCTTTTTAGGGCACAGATGTCTCTTGCCAACATGTTCTGTGATATCAGTTTCTTGTGAATTTTTCAATATGTTTCCAAATGGGTTTTGTCGTACACAGTTCTTTGGTGATGATTAATTTATTTCAATACATCATATCATGCCATAGCTTGAGGATTCAACTTTCTGTATATATCACAGAAGAGTAGTGTCCATCTGGTAGATCTGGCAACTGTGTTGTATACAACAGGGTATGTGAGATACACCCTCTGTGATTGCTCTTCTTCACTTAAAAATTTTGCAGTTGTTATAGTTTAGATATAATGTGTTCTTAAAAAGTCATATGTAAGACAGTAAAGGAAAGTTTAGAGGTAAATTGATTGGGTTATGTAAGTTTTGAACTTACCAGTGCATTAATCTACATTTACTAATTAATTGCATTGTAACTATAAGTAAGTAAGGGGTGGCTGAAGCAGGTGAGTCACTGGGGGCATAACTTTAGGGTATATATTCTGTTCCTGGTGAGGAAGATCTCTCTGCTTCCTGATTGCCACATCCTGACTGGTTTTCTCTGGCATGCACTCTGCCAAGCTGTTCTGCCTCCATGAACCCAGCAAGGAGTCAGCCATCTATGGACTGAGACGTTTGAAATCATAAGCCTCAAACAAATGTTTTCTCCCCTAAAATGATTCCTGTCACATCTTTTGGTCACAGTGGAGAAAAAGCTAACTAAAATAATATTTTAAGGGGTATGGGAATGATCTAGATTAAGACCCCTCATTGGTATGGTTCTACAGCCTTTGTGTGAATTCTCTCTCTTTACGCTATAGGAGTGGATGTCCATGAGGGGCACCTGAGATTTCTGCCTAACTGTTCCTACTTGGTGACTGGTCATTAGTTTGGAGTTTTTGCCTCCTCGATTCCTTACATTATTGTGCAAGTTCGAGTGTGGTTAGTTTGTGTGTGGAGTAAAGTGTACTGTCTCTTGGCTGCAGTTAGCTTAGGAATAGAATCTCTACCTTGTGAACGTACAATGCTCCAGTGTTTCCCAGCACGCAAGGAAGAGTAACCTCGTTGCTTGAATTCTGAGCTAGGGAGCTACTGGAAATTCAGCCTTCCTCTGATCCCTATTCTAGATCTTAAGGTAGAAATTTCATCATTTTCCCATTCAGTATAATGTTAGCTATTATGTTATTATAAATAGTCTTCAATATAGTGAGGAATTTTCCTTCTGTAACTAATATGTTCAATGGTTTTATCATGAAGAGACATTTAGTTTTATCAAATTTATTTTCTGCATTTTGTGAGTTGATCATATGGTTTTATCCTTCATTCTGTTGATGTCCTGTATTATGCTTACTGATTTGCATCTACTGAGCCATGCTTCATCAATCAGGGTTGAATCCTATTTGTCATGGCAAAAAAATCTTTGTAATATGATGGTGGATTCAGTTTGCTGGTGCTTATTTAATAATTCTTCATTTATGTTTATTAATTCTTCATTTATGTTTATTAAAGGCATTATCCTGTAGTTGTATCTGTTTTTGTTGCATCTTTTAATAAACATTTCCTGAATTCCTGAATAGAAAAAAAAAGTAGATCTTTCATCCCTTAGCTTACACATAATCCCTACCAATAAACTCTAAAGTTGATACTCTGTACAAATTACACTCTTCCATCATTCAGGAACATTAGGTATGCTACATTCTCTATCATATCCAAAATGATAGTTAACTTTTTGGGGAGGATGGGAAGTACCAAGGATTAAATTCAGGGGCACTCGACCACTGAGCCACATCCCTAGCCCTATTTTGTATTTTATTAGAGACAGGGTCTCACTGAGTTGCTTAGCAGCCTCGCTAAATTTATGAGGCTGGCTTTGAACTCGCAATCCTCCTGCCTCCACCTCCTGAGCCACTGGGATTACAGGCATGCACCACTGTGCCAGTCCCAAAATGCAAGTTAACTTCTATCTCCTCCATGAACTCTCTCTTGAAAATCTGAAAATGTCAGACTAAAGGTGACAATCAATGATGGTTCCTTCTCAATACCTTAAGTGCCTTAGCAACTCCACCATCATTTTTGTTTTCCCTGTGACATTTCATTTTTCTTTATGATTACTATTTAACTGATTGATAATTCCACAATGCTTAGGGTTATATCTTGCAGTTTAATCATGCTTGGTTTCATCCATTTTTATCTTTTTTTAATTTTTTTATTTCCATTTCTGTTTTTTGTTTTGTTTTTAATGATTTTTTTTCTCATTTTCATTAAAAAATGTTTAATTTGGATGGAGATCTTTTTACTAGCTCCTTTAGGTGAAATCTTACATTATTTAGCTGAAAATATTCTTCATTTCTATTTTAGGAATATTTTAGCACACTTTTTCCTCTTTTAACCTGCATCCCACAATTTTGATATATTTTATTTTTATATTCATTTAGATCACATTTTCTAATATTCCTTGAGGGTTACTTTCTTACTCAGAGATTACCTGTGTCACACTGTTCACTTTTCAAATAGGTGATGTTTTCCAGCTATTTTTGTGTTAATTAATTTCTATTTTATTTCAGTTAAGGTCCAGTGATATACTTGTGTGTTTTCAGTTTCTTTAATGAGCTGTGTTTCTTGGCCTCAGAAATTCCCTCTGCTGGGCTGGGGATGTGGCTCAAGCGGTAGCATGCTCGCCTAGCATGCGTGAGGCCTGGGTTCAATCCTCAGCACCACATACAAACAAAGATGTTGTGTCCGCCCAAAAACTAAAAAATAAATATTAAAAATATTCTCTCTCTCTCTTTAAAAAATAAAAAAAAGAAATTCCCTCTGCTGTTGGACAGACTTGAACTGTGGGCTGCACCATTCAGTACTATAATACTGTATAAAGTACTATAGTTCTGTACAAATAGTACTATACAAACCTATAATATGCTACTAATAACCTGTTTGATTCATGTGCAGTTTAGGTGCAATCCTGAGAATTGGTGTCAGCTGGTGTAGATTTGGGGTTCATCCTTTCCTAGGTCCTTACTCCTTCATCCCATGCTCTCCAGATCCCAGGATTTTCTTTTCCTGGTGCATCCGGCCAGAAAAGTTGATATATCTCACGGTTCTAGTTCTTTGTACTGTTTTCTCATTCATGCAATTGGTCAGAGAGAAGCAGTCATTGAAAAGTAGGAGAAAAATTAACAGGGAGCGGGGTGGAGGGCCTGGTCTGTAATCCCAGCAGCTGGGAAAGCTGAAGCAGGAGGATGCCGAATTCAAAGCCAGCTTCAGCAAAAGGGGAAGAGCTAAGAAACTCAGGGAGACTCCTTCTCTAAAACAAAAAATGGCTGGAGATGAGGCTCAGTGGTTGAGTGCTCCTGAGCTCAATCCCTGGTACCCCCCCCCCCCCC
>NW_025999961.1:8112064-8188705 GCF_001458135.2 Marmota marmota marmota
CCCCCACCCCCCTACCCCCCAAAATAGCAATAAGCAAACTTGCTTCAATGTGCCTGTACAATAATTTAACAGAGAGAATATATCTTTATTTTTGGTGGTATTAGCTGCATATCACCTAATAAATTTTTTTCAATCTAGAGCTACAGTATTCCCAACCACTGCAGAAAATAATTGCATGAATAATTGTAAAAATTGCTATGTAATAAGGTTGTTCTGTGTTCAGGAGCTATGTGCAAAGATTAATATATATAACCTGATTTAATCTTTATAGCATGACATTAAACAGAATACCATATTTTTCAGAGGAAGACTCCAAAACCCAGTAGATTGAAATAGCTTGCCTAGGGTCATTCATATCGTAGGTGGAAGAGAAAGTCTAATACAGTTCTGCCAGACATCAGCTTATTTTCTTTATAAAAATGACCAAAACAACAATTCAAATCTTATTAGGAAGCTTTTATTTAAAAAAATGGATGCAAAGAATGGAATTTTATTAAAGCAAGATCATCAGGTACAGTGAAAATTAATAGATATTATAATTATAAAGAATGCGAGAAGCATACCTAGGGATTATTTAGAGAGAGAGTTTGACATGAGATTCAGTAGCTATTTATGAGAAAGTTTAAATGAAAGAGGGCCGGAGAAAAGGAGAGGGATATTATTTTCATGATGAATTTGTTTTTGAAAGAAGTCAATAAACATTTTCTTAAATATGTCTGATTGTTAGCAAAGTCTGTGGGTAAGATATTTTAATGAAAATTTCAAAATACTTCTACAGTACATTGTCATGTTTTCCTTGGGTGCATATTTTAAAAAATATATTAAAGATCATAAACAATTATTACTAACATACCACACTAAAACCATGGTAAAGTAAATACTATAATTGATATCTAAAATAAATCCTTTACAACAGAGTCTAATAAAATGCACATTGATATTTCCTCATTTTTTGAATCTCAGAAATAAAATTTTATGTTATATACATAAATATCTGTGTCTAATATGCATGATATTTATAAATACATTAAGACATATATTATTAATTTTTTTATATCTTTATACAATTTCTGGCACTTCTATAGGTTAGCATCAGTAGCATTATAAAGTAGATCTTTTACAAAATAAACACTTTGTAAAACAAGCACATTGATAAATACCACAAAAATCATCAACAAAATGATAATTTCATACTAACACTATAGATGCTAGAGGTTCAGTTTTTATCTGAATCAAAAGTTTAATAGTTAAGTTCAATTTCTTTAAAAAAATGTTTATTTCAAGGAATGAAATTAAACTTTACATTTTTTTTGACTTTAACTATTTCTATTTATATATCTGTTCCTTTCTTTGTGGCTTTCACTGATCATCATCACCATCATAAAGGTCATGCTAAGTTACTTTTATGAGTACACTCTTTTTCAGGTTTTTTTTTCTAAACATAAGTTTTATGTAAGAATGACAATAGTATTATGAAACAAGTTGCTCATTTCACAAATCAGAGTATTAGAGCTCAGAAAGGGTGTTTTTTGTTTTTTGTTTTTTTTTTCCTTCAAATTCACACATCCCTAAATGATGTTTTTGGAATTCAACTAAAGTTGATCAGACACAGAGTCTAACCATAGAGCCTGTCCATTAAGTTATCTTACTCCAGCTATGAGTCTATCATGTTTCTCTTGAATGTTAATGTGAAACATGGATGTAAATGCAGAATGACTTTGTAAATAAGGCATATGTTCCCAGTAAATGTGAAAACATTAGTCTAAATAAAATTACACAGGATTTTAGAACATATGAATTTACTAGTTTGTCTTAGTTATTTACTTTAAAAATAAGTATGTCTGTGCTTCCTCTTTATTCCTGGCAAGATCTTCATAGACTCTGAGTCACTACTTCTGATATATAGATCCGTATATTTAATAGGGATTTCTTGGAAATATCAAGTAACTGTGTTGAATAATTATTTTTCCCCTTAAATAATATGCAAATTGAAACTTTCTTACCCCATAATAATTTTATAACATCCCATGGCCAGATAAATAAATAAACAAAATCACTTGTGAATATTAATGTGAATTTTATACTTTTATATAAAAATGTGCAATATATAGTGTCAAACAAATCAAGTTGGGGACTTCATATGTGTTAAATAAAGCTAGGCATTTTTAGGCCTATTATACTTCATTAAATGTGGAAGAGAGAATGAAGTTACATGTGTGCACATATAAGGAAAGATCTTCAAGACACTTTTATTAAGTGAAAAAAATCAAGGGACATAAGGATTATAGTCACTAAGTTTTGTGTAAGACATCTGTAAAAAAGAAATCATCTATAGGAAAACAAGTTGTTGCCCATTAGAAGTGAGAAAAATCCAAGTCTGAATGTTTCCTTTCAACTGGTCTTCTCAGTGAACCAGTTTCATTACATAAATAGATTAAGTTCTGGTTCTTTCTATAAATTGCAAACCTTTATTTTCCCCTGTATTTATGGACCTAACAAATGAAGAGATGCTTCTGAATAAATTTGCTATATTTCTATCATTCTTTTAAAAACAGTATCATCTAAAATCATCATCAGTATACAAAGTACATGTATGAAGAATTGGGTGTCAACATAACCTTTTATACAAACAGAGATATGAAAAATTGTGGTATATATGTGTATTAAGAATTGTAATGCAAAAAAAGGTACATGTACAATGGCATAAATTAGCATGAACATACTTTATATACAGAGATACGAAAAATTGTGTTCTATATGTGTAATAAGGATTGTAATGCATTCCACTGTTGTGTATTTAAAAAAATAAAATAAATAAAAATAAATAAAATCACACTTCTCAAAGTAAGAGAAACAGATCATATGTTAAGCAATAGAAAAAGCAAAAATAAACAAATAATTATTGCTTAATTTTCACAGCTATGACAGAGAAAATAAGTACAGCTCCTGTGAAATAATTGAATTCAATAATCAACACCAGGTAATACAGGCATATTTTGGTATCGTAACTAACCAGGTATTCAATATCTATAGACTGACTTCAGGATGGGCAAAGCCTATACTCCTCAAAATCCTGACCAATTTAGAAAAAGTGTCAATTTGTGGTGGAATGTTCATTAAAGCCAGAAAAAAATATGATATAGATAGTGTTTCTTTAAAACTGAATCTTGATGATTTGATAAACTGCCATTATCTGGTACCTCCTATTTCTACTTTCTTGATATTTCTCTTATGACATATGGTGACAAAATAAATCACTTTGGATTTGTTTTTAATATACTAACCTGAAAAATATGTGACTCCCTGAAATCTTATTCTTGTAAATGGCTCAAAAATCACTCAAATCTCAGCACTATTGTCCCACAATTGCAACCAGGAATTAGGTTCTTAATGCTACACAGGTAATAACCATATTTTTGGTCATGAGTAGATTTGGTTTGAACTAAGGCCATATCTCATTGAATCAAAAAATTGCAAGGTTACACACATAAAGAAAAATCATTTTCTTTTATGAGCAAATTTGAGGGAAATTCCCCCCTTAGTAGTATAATAAGAGAAAAAGTATATTTTAGCATGAATTTTAAAACATTAAAGTATTAAATCCTTTTGTTTAAAGAAATAATCTTCTTGTTGATCATCAAATCGCAAAAAAGTTAATTTCAAAAAACATTAAAAACAACTACAAAAATAAATAAAAGAAAAAAACTTAGACTAGAGTAGATTAAATTCTTTTTTTTTCCAAAAAGGAATTAAAATTATTTTAGTTCATAAGAATTCGGTCTTATTAACAGTTGGGCACTTTATTTAGGTTATAGTTTTTATTGTCTTTTTCTGGCTGTTATGAAATCATAGTCTGTGTTAATCTAACAGGTCACTCAAAGGTCTGTGAGTGAAATTTGAGAGGATAGGTCCTCTGGAGTATGATGTCAGAAGCCAGTGACCCACCAGCTCTCTGGCCCTTCTCTAGAGAAAGGCCTCTTCATTTAGTCATCAGTGATGTCCCAAGCCGTCCAGCTAGAATGCGAGCAGGTTGACAGAGGGCACCTTGACATTCCCTCAGCTGGGCAAGAGGCAGGGTGTTCAAGCTGTTGCATATGACCTAAAAATTTCTATTTTCCACTGATTTTGTTTGCCTTATTTTGTATAAACATAAGGGGTTTATTAATGTGGCTTCTTTGGATTCAGATGTTTGTGTTCACAGTCTGAAACTTTGTGACAAAATCAGCTTTGTAAATGGATGAAAATATGTTAACCTTTTCTTTCATAAGTGATAGTCAAAACTTGTTCACTTACATAAACATCTTTTCATTACACACATTTAAAAAATCGCATGACTGTCAGTCACTGAAGGTGTGGAACAAATGTTATGCAGATTCACAAAGCTGTTTTTCATTAGGTTAATTTACCAGTTGGGTTCACTCCTTTGGGCTGCTATGACAAAATACTATAAAGTTATTAATGAACAACAAAAGTAAACTTCTCATAATTCTAGAGTGTAGGAGGTCCAAGAATAGGGGTTCAGCAGGTTCATTGTTTGTGAGTGCCTGCTTAATGGTTTGTACACGGTACGTTCTTGCTGTGTGCTCATAGGTAGGAAGTAGGATGGGAGCTTTCTGGGGTCTTTTTATAAAGGTACAAATGCCACCCATGAGATCTCTACCCTCATGACTTTCTCACCTACCAAGCGCCCCAACTCACTAATACCATCACTCTCGGATACATAGCATTCGGACTATGGCACCTGCCTAATGATATAGGTGTGAGACTCGTGAGGCAGAGGCAGAAAGCTCACAAGTTTGAGGCCAGTCTCAACAATTTAGGGAGGGCTTCAGCAACTTACTGAGTCCCTGTATCAAATTTAAAAAAAAATAGATAGGTCTAGGGATGTAACTCAGTCCTAAAGCAACCTTGGGTTCAATTCCCAATATACCTCCTCCCCTCAAAAAAAGAATTAGGTGTGAATATGAGTGTGTGTGTGTGTGTGTGTGTGTGTGTGTGTAGTCCTGAGTCACACAGCAATATTCTAGTCAATGACAATGTGCATAAATGATGGTGTTCCCTTAAGACTATAACAGAATTGAAAAATTCTTTCCATCTAATGAGATTGGTATCCATAATAAATTGTATTGCAATTCATTGCTCACATTGAACCTGCAGCATCTAGTCAAATGTATTCTATGATGTTGACACAATGAAGAAATTATGGAATGATGACTCTCAGAAAGCATTCATCTTATTAAGCAATGCATGACTGTACACATATGAATATCTATGCATACACACTTGCATATATAGTATTCTATTGTACTTTATCAGCCCTTTTGTCTCAAAAGAGTCCCAATGAACATATATTCAGGTTTGCTTGACAGAACTTGGTAAACCCATGGGGCCCTAACTAGAGTAAGGTATATTACATGCTTGTATAGGTATATAAAAAATGATTCAACCATCTTATATAACTAAAACCAATTAAAAATAAAAATAAGTATAAAGTCATCACACATATATACACACACAAGAAAAAAAAAAAACCCTTGGGAAACCATGTGTTAAGTCAGGAGAGAGCATATCAAGTAAGTAAATACAAAACCAAACAATGAACCATACAAAATGTTCCTTTGAATTAATGTTTCCTTATGATTCATATCAAATTGCTGTAATTTTTTATGAGATCAAGTATACAAAAATAATTTGTTTTAGGATATTTGGAACTTTTGCTGAACATAATTTTATATGAAGTTTCTCTACTCTGTTTTATATAATATCACCATCAATAATGTTTAAAAAACAAGGCTCCTGACATAGAATCTACTAGATAACCACATAATAATTCAAAAGAATATCAAGGGAAAGTTTAATAAAATATTTTGTTTGGACTATTTTTCCTGATTTTTAATTTGTCCTTCTTAGGTATACGTGACTATAGAGTGTAGTTTTGGCATATTACACATACATGGAGTATAACTTATTCTAATCAGAATCCCACTATTGCAGTTGTACATGATATATATGGAGTTTCACTGGCATACTCATACATGAACATAGAAAATTTATGTCCAATTCATTTCAAAACATCTTTTCTATTTCCATTCCCCTTCCCTTCACTTCCCTTCATCTAATCTAATGACCTTCTATTCCTTCTGCCCCACTCATTATGTGTTAGCATTCACATATCAGAGAAAACAGTCACTTGACTTTGGTTTGGGGAGATTGACTTATTTCACTTAGCATGATAGTCTCCAGTTCCACTGATTTGTTTTTCTTACTCTATTTTCTTAGCAGTACAGTCCTGTTCTGCTTTTTTGCATTCTGATCTTTATTTTCCTCCTTTATCTCTAATCTCTAAAGATATTTCAGTGACTATTTTTTGAAAAATTGAAAGCCACTCCAGGGTTACATTTCATAGTTCACAGGAGGTTAATTTGCCATTTGCAGTAAGTTATTCAAACTATTTATTTATTCAAACTCAGATGCCACTGTACTTAGCAATCTACTGCTTTATATTTTATAGTTATTCAAATGCTATGGCTAAACAACTTCCACTTCTTCATGGATTTCTTGAATAGATCAGAAAACCTAGATTTGACAACATTTTAAAGGGATCATTGGAATAATATTTCTCATTTCTGGCCTCTTCTGTAAATAAGATTCTAGAGAATAAGAAAACTTTCAAACTAATGAGTACATAATAGATTAAGACAGCACTAGTAGTCAAGTAATTTTTTTCTCACGATGTAATTTTGTGAAATTTTATAAATCATTTTAGACAATGGATATTATATGCAATATGTTAGTTATTCCGTTTTTTGTTCCTCCAACAAATATCAAGAGCTTTGGGGTGTCAGTTCTTAAGTACCTGCAATGAAGAAAATGTTATAGACCAAGCATATTCTCAATATATCTTACCCTCTTCAGGCCTGCAATAAATAGATATCCATCAATTTATAGCATATAGCTCTTGCACTTACCTATCCCCTAAATTTATTGAAAAAAGACACATTAAACACATACCTGTGCCAAGCACTGTATTGGTTACTTCTGAACAAGGAAATGATCAAGTTTAAGTTTAAATAACAAAAATAGATCAAGAAGAAAGTGATCATATGCTAGAAAATACAGTTACCCAGTAAGAAAGCAATATATTTTGTCTTGTTACTTTTTTTAACTATACAAGGACAATATGTATATGAAAGACCAAAATAAATAATCTAGTGTGAAATATGAGTATTAGAAAATGATCCAACCTGAGGACAAGGAGCTGATATATTCTGTTTATTATACTATCTGCACAAACCTAAGGAAGTCATAAAATGTTTTTGTAGTTTCAATGCCTTTTGTTACTGAACACATAATTCTAATGCTATAGGGACACATCAGAATTTGATTAATATTAGGTTTATATATGATCCAGCCCACTGGAAGTCCACTATATGAAAATTACTAAATTTGCATTTGAAGTACCAAAGCATAATTAAGATGAACTATTCTGATCTTGTATGTAGAATGAAGCTGAATGACATTCTTCATGCTTTGGGACCAAAACAAACTTGGCCACAAATAATGCTAATGAATCAAAGAATATCAAAATCAAGTTAAAAGAATATGGCTAATGTATTCATTTAGTATACATTAATTTTTTTAAATTTATGGTATAGTATTTTATTATGATTTTGTATAAAAATTGTATACCCAAGAAAATAAAATTGATTGATCTTAAATAAGACTCACTTTAAAGTTAGTGAGGACAAGTGTTTTTTAACTGCTTTTTAAAATAATTTTAAAACTAGAAATGAAGTCCACAAAAAGATGTTCTTTCACTTTTTTTAGACCTTTTCTATAGAATTGGATGTAATATGTTCATAAAAATTTAAGTAAAATGATAGCATACTTTATTATTATTTATGGGTATATAGCAACACAATTACATGATAATTATTATCAAATGTAAATTTGTTATGCTGTTTTCATTACTTTGGCTTTTAATATATATGAATAAGTGATAGCAGTATCTTTATTATCTTTAACATCAGATATAAACAAAAAGGGATCTAAATGCTTCATCAATTCAGTTGGCCAAGGGGGATCCTAACAAGAAGCTCTGCTCACAATTGAACTTCATGCTGATGTCAGAAGAACTCGGACCAGCCAGGTCTAATTGGATTTTCTACATAAATAAATTGATCAGAGCTTGTTAAGACTGTCGATAACAGTTCTCCCAGTTACTCTCTTTATCCCACTCTTGTATGTATGGCCTGTTAAGCTTCTGCTCATGCTGGGCTGATTGGCAGACTGTGATTGTGCAAGAGAGACCGAATGGAGAAAAAGCAAAATTATTCTGATATTTTCAGTTAATTTATTTCCCGCCCACCCCAAATGTCCTGGCACAGTTATTTTTTGAATGAGTTACGATGACCTGAGTTTTGGAGATCTTGAGCTCTGCCACTAACTGAAAGGATTTCTTGGTTTCTCAATGCATCTTTGATAGATCGTCTATAAAATAGGAGTTCTAGATGTCAGAAAATATTGTGTGATTTAAAAATATAAAATGCTCAACACTGTATCTTTTACAAGTATTTCCAAAATACCAGCTCATTTGTTCTCCTCTTCAGAGTTTCCAGTTTTCTCTCAACAGTGTACATTTTCTCACTTTTTCTTGCAGTTCTGGGATTTAACCTATGATCTCATGCAAGCTAGGTTAGCACTCTATTTCTGAGCTACACCAGGCCCAATTGTTTTTAACTCATGGGGGGGGGGAGGGGGATAACATAATGGCATTGACACTTAAAACAAAAGACTACATTGTTCCATATTATAGGCAAAGAAGTAAATATTCACATAATATAGGAACTGTGATTTAGTGAACCACACATACGAGAAGAACCCAGAGGTGTTCCATGTTTTTCAGTAGGTGTTTAGTTCTCAAATTTCTAAATGCTTTTCTGAGAATGCATTTTTTATTTAAATCAGTTTGAGAGCCAAAAAGTAAGAAAGCAAAACTTTATATTTCTACTTGAGTCTTTGCTGTTTTGTAAAAGAGTTAAAAATGGATACACATAAAAGAAAAACAAATATTCATTATGGTTGAAATATGCTGAAATTTCAAAATGTAGCTTTTATAATTTATCCTACATTTAAAATACAACACAATGAAAGAACATATGACCCCAAATCTAACCTTTTGCTGCTTAACTAAAGAATGGATAGTGAAACACACTCAATGAGAAGTTAATACAATGTTAGCACACAAAGAAAATATTCTCAAGAACATTTTACTGTATAAAATATAGTCATAGTGCTATTCTAGTTTTACTGCTTCTCTGCGAGCGGTATTCCTGCTCCCACGCAGGAATCATGGTCGCTGTGCCTGTCCAGGGCTCCAAGCTTCAGCATCAGGGTGGGTCTTCCAGCTACATGCCCATGCAGGACTACCAGGTACCTGAGCAGGACCACAGGCAATAGCACCCACGCAGAACTTTCAGACACCCATCCGAGCAAAAACCGCTGACACCACTCCCATGCAGGACAACCAGGAGTGTCCCACACACAGAGATTCCAGCCTCCAGGACCCCTCGCTACTAATGTGGGGCTCCCCGGTTGCTGTCATCTTGGGACTCTGCAGCAAAGGAGATAATTTCCTGTGTGTAGTAGCCTGACTGCAACCTGAGAACTTCACACAGGCTCTGAAGTCAGCCGGCAGACACACTACATGTCACAGAGCTTGTTTGTGAATGCACAATCCAACACCAAGGCCCTGTTCCCCCCACTTGACCTGACACCCCACCGCTGAAAGCAGGTGCCTTAATCTTGGAACACCTTTATTTCCATCTTCTGTGTGGGTAACTTCCATTTTGGAACTCCGGCTGGCCAGGTGCCCTGTTTCTAATTCCCCCCTCTCCTTAGCAGCCACTAACACAGCACAATGACACCCTGGTTACCTTCACTATCCTGAGCGTGCTGACACCAGCTAACAAAAGAGGACACCACCTATTGGATGAGAAGGGAAGAAGAAAAGATACTGATCTTCAACCAGAACAACCCTCTTTCTTCCTTCAAATTTTATTTATTTTTTTCATCTCCCTCTCTTTTCTCTGACCTTCACATCCCCAACATATGTAAAAACAAGTACTTTGAAAGAGTTGAGATTTTGAGGACTGGGATGTCTGGATAGTGTATTACAGTTGTATTGTATATTCTTTTTTTCCCTTTTTTCCCACCAATTTCTAGTCTTAACATTTTTTAAAATTTTTCTTAATATATATGTGTGTGTTTGTTTTTTATACTCTACTGTCTTCCCACTTACTTGTGTACCCAAAATTATTTCTTCTCCCTGCTCCTGCTGCTACTAATCTTCCTTTTTAGATTTCTCCTTCACACTTCCTAATATATAATAACTGTAAATCCTCACCACTTACCTCTGCAGCATATTATCCGAGTCTTCACTCTCCATTCTTTGTCTACCATCAGAAATTGTAATCCCTCTACAAACCTACTGAGTATATTGTAAATAATAATTGAATTCACCATTTCAGTACATTGTGACCAAAGTGTAAATATCTTAATAGCAAACATTTGTTTTTAGGGTGTACACTGTTTATATTGGGTCCTTATAACATTGTCCTTCACCTCAAAGGAGAGGTATTGGATCCCTACAGGGGTACTATAAACCTATAGGATAAAAATGATAATGCCTCTGATCCACAGTGCTAGAAGGGAATATGCACATACAATATGAAAAGACAAGGGAAGAAAGTGCCCTAAATAAATCAAGATACCGCATTATTAGAATCCATGGCCAATACAACAGAAGAAATGACAGAGAAGGAGTTTAGGATGTACAAGAATAAAATGTTCTATGAATTAAAAAGTGATATAAGGGAGCAAATACAAGCAGCAAAAATCATTTTGGCAAAGAGCTACATAAACAAATACAGGAAGCAAAAGATTACATCAATAGGAAGATGGAGGTTCTTAAAAAAATTCAAATAGACATCCTTGCAATGAAGAAAACAATAAACCAAATTAAAAGTTCAATTGAAAGCATTACCAACAGATTAGACCACTTGGAAAACAGAACTTCAGACAATGAAGACAAAATATGTTATCCTGAAAAGAATGTAGACCACACAATGAGAATGGTAAGAAACCATGAGCAGAATATTCAAGAAATATGGGATAGCATAAAAATATCAGATTTAAGAGTTATTGGGATAGAGAAAGGCATAGAGTTCCAAATGATAGGAATGAGCAATCTATTCAATGAAATTATATCAGAAAAATTTTCCAAACATGAAGAATGAATTGGAAAACCAAATTCAGGAGGACTACATGATAACAAATGTAAGAAAATCACAACAGATCCACACCAAAGTATATTATAATAAAAATGCCTAACATACAGAATAAGGACAGAATATTAAAAGCCATGAGAGAAAGAAATCAGATTACATATAGGGGGAAACCAATTAGAATTTGTGTATATTTTTCAACCTATACCCTGAAAGCTAGAAGATCTGGAACAACATGTATCAAGCTCTGAAAGAAAATGGATGCCAACCAAGAATCTTATATCTAGAAAAATAAGCTTTAGATTTGATGAAGAAATAAAAACTTTCCATGATAAACAAAACTTTAAAGAATTTACAACTCAAAAGCCTGTACTACAGAACATACTTGGCGAAATAGTCCATGAAGAGGAATTGAAAAACAAGAATGAAAATCAGCAAAGGGAGGCATTACATTAAAGGAAAAACTAATCCAAGGAGAAACCAAGTCAAGATAAGTATAAAAACAAACAAAAATTGCTGGGAATACAAATCATGTCTCAATAATAACCATGAATGTTAATGGTCTAAACTCACCAATCAAAAGACATAGACTGGCAGACTGGATTAAAAAAAAAAAGTTCCAACAATGTACTGCTTCCAAGAGACTTATCTCATAGGAAAAGACATCCACAGACTGAAGGTGAAGGGTTAGGAAAATTCATACCTCTCACATGGACTGCGGAAGCAAGCAAGGGTTTCTATTATATCAAGTAAAGTAGATTTCAAGCTAAAGTTAATCAAAAAAACTCTTCTCAAGTTCAAGAGTCAAATAGACCACGACATAATAATTCTAGGTGACTTTAACACACATCTTTTGCCACTGATAAATATTCCAAACAAAAGCTGAACAGAGAAACTGCAGAACTCAATAATACAATCAATAACTTAGACTTAACTGACATATATAGAATATTTCATTCTCTAATAAACGAATATACTTTCTTCTCAGCAGCACCTGGTTCCTTCTCTAAAATAAAATAGACAATATATTATGCCACAAAGCAAATTTTAGCAGATATAAAATAGTAGAGATACTACCTTGCATTATATCAGATTATAATGGAATTAAATTAGTAATCAATGATAAAATAAAATAAAAACACTACTCCAACACATGGAAGCTAAATAATATGCTACTGAATGAACAATGGGTTGCAAAAGACATCAAGGAGGAGATTAAAAAATTCTTAGAGGTGAAAGAGAACACAGATACAATGTATCAAAATCTCTGGAACACCTTGAAGGCAGTACTAAGAGGAAAGTTCAACTTAACATTACAACTCAGAGACATAGGGAAAAAAAGAACAAATCCACCAAAAACAATAGAAGACAGGAAATAATTAAAATAAGAGCTGAAATCAATGAAACTGAAACAAAATAAATAATTTAAAAAATTGGCAAAACTAAAAGCTAGTACATTGAAAAAATAAATAAAATTTACAAACTCTTAGCCATGCTAATAAAAAGGAGAGAGAAAATTCAAATTACTAACATACATGGTGAAAAAGAAAATATCACAACAGACACTACAGAAATACAGAAAATAATTAGAAATTATTTTGAAAACTCTACTCCAATAAAATAGGAAATATCAAAGGCATTGGCAAATTTCTAGTCATATGATTTGCCCAAATTGAATCAGGATGATATACACAATTAAAACAGATCAATTTCAATTAATGGAATAGAAGACACCATCAGAAGCCTACCAGCCAAGAAAAGCCTAGGACCAGATGGATATATAGTCAAGTTCTACAAGACCTTTAAGGAAGAAATAATAACAATACTTGTCAATTTATTTCAGGAAATAGAAAGAGGGAGCACTTCCAAACACATTCTTTGAGGCCAATATCATCCTGATTCCAAAACTAGGCAAAGACACATCAAAGGAAGAAAACTTCAGACCAATATCTCTAATGAACATAGATGAAAAAACTTTCAATAAAATTCTGGAAAATTGAATACAAAAGCATATCAAAAAGGTATTGTACCACAATCAAGTGGAATTCATCTTAGGGAAGCAAGTTTCATTCAACATATGCAAACCAGTAAATGTAATTCATCACATTAATAGACTTAAGCATAAGAACCATATGATCATCTCAATAGACAAAGAGAAAGCATTTGACAAAATACAGCACCCTTTTATGTTCAAAACACTAGAAAAACTAGGGATAACAGGAACATATCTCAAAATCGTAAAGGCTATCTATGCTAAGCCCTAGGCCAACATCATTCTAAATGGAGAAAAATTGAAAGCATTCCCTCTAAAAACTGGAATAATACAGGTATGCCCTCTTTCACCACTTCTATTTAACATAGTTCTTGAAACCCTGGCCAGAACAATTTGACAGATGAAAGAAATTAAAGGGATACAGATAGGAAAAGAAGAACTCAAATAAGCAGTATTTGCCAATGATATGTTTCTATACCTAAAAGACCTAGAAATCTCTACCAGAAAATTTCTTGAACTAGTCAATGAATTCAGCAAAGTAGCAGGATACAAAAATCAACACCCACAAGCCAAAGGCATTTCTGTATATCAATGATAAATCCTCTGTATGGGAAATTGGAAAAACTACTCCACTTACAATAGCCTCAAAAAAAAACAAAAACAAAACAACAAAAAAAAAAACTTGGGAATTAACCTAACAAAAGAGGTGAAAAACCTCTCCAATGAAAACTACAGAACACTAAAGAAAGAAATTAAAGAAGATCTTAGAAGATGGAAAGATCTCCCTTGTTTTTGGATAGGCAGAATTAATACTGTCAAAATGACCATATTACCAAAAGCATTATACAGATTTAATACAATTCTAATCAAAATCCCAATGGCATTCCTCATGAAAATAGAAAGAGCAGTCATGAAACTCATCTGGAAAAATAAGAGACCCAGAAAAGCTAAAGCAACCTTTAGCAAGAAGAATAAAGCAGGTGGCATCATTATATCAGACCATAACACTATAGAGCAATAGTAACAAAAACAGCATGGTATTTGCACCAAAACACACTGGTAGACCAATGGTACCGAATAAAGGACACAGAGATTAACCCACAAAATTACAATTATCTTATATTAGACAAAGGTGCCAAAAACATGCATTGGAGAAAAGATAGCCTCTTCAACATATGGTGCTGGGAAAACTGGAAATCCATATGCAACAAAATGAAATTAAACCCCTGTCTCTCATCATGCACAAAACTCAACTCAAAATGGATCAAGGACCTAGGAATTAAACCAGAAGAGACCCTGCTTCTAATAGAAGAAAATGTAGGCCCAAATCTCCATCATATTGGATTAGGCCCCTACTTCCTTAATAAGACTCCTATAGTGCAAGATTAAAATCAAGAATAAATAAATGGAATGGATTCAAACTAAAAAGCTTTCTCAGAAGAAGAAACAATCAATGAGGTGAATAGAGAGCATACATTTTGGGAGCAAATTTTTACCACTTGCACATCAGATAGACCACTAATTTCTAGGGTATATAAAGCACTCAAAAAGCTAAACACCAAAAAACCCCAAAAAACCCAAACAATAAATGGGTCAAGGAAATGAACAAACCCTTCTCAGAAGAGGATATATAATCAATCCATAAATTTATGAAAAAAAGTTTTCAACATCTCTAACAATTAGAGAACTGCAAATCAAAACTACTCTAAGATTTTATCTCACTCCAATCAGAATGGCAGCTATTAAGAATACAAACAACAATAAGTATTGGCGAGGATGTGGGGGAAAAAGGCACACTCATATGTTGTTGGTGGAACTAAAAAGTGGTGCAGCCAAGTTTATATTTTATTTGACAGCAGTTTGGAGATTCCTTGGAAAACTTGAAATGGAACCACCTTTTGACCTAGCTATTTCACTTCTTGGTGTATATCCAAAGGACTTGAAAACAGCATACTACAGGGACGCAGCCACATCAATATTTATTGCAGCACAATGCACAATAGCTAAATTGTGGAAGCATCCTAGGTGCTCTTCAGTAGATGAATGGATAAAGAAAACATGGTATATATACACAATGAAATATTACTCAACAATAAAAAGAATAAAATCATGGAATTTGCAGGTAAATGGATGGAGTTGGAGAATATATTGCTAAGTGAAGTTAGGCAATCCCCAAAAACCAAATGCCGAATGTTTTCCGTGATATAAGGAGCTGATGCATAGTGGGGTGGAGAGAGGGAGCATGAGAGGATTAGGTGAACTCTAGATAGGGCAAAGGGGTGCAAGGAGAAGAGAGGGGAAAGACAGTAATGAGATGGACATCATTACCCTAAGTACAAGTATGAAGACATAAATGATGTGAATATACTTTGTATACAACCAAAGATATACAAAATTGTGCTCTAAAAAGAATTCTCAAGAACATTTTAACATATAAAATATTGTCATTGTGCTAGTCTAGATTCACTTATTTCTAGGAAACCAATAAATAGATGTAACTGTCAAAAAATGGCAAAATTATGAGATTGCTATTGGCAAAACCAAAGTCATGTGGAGTGCTGAACAAAAATTCATGAAACAAAGGCTTTATTTTCCCTAGAGTATGTATAATTTCAAAATCACAAGAACAGTAATAGAATTTATATAGCCATTAGCAAGACAATAGATAGTTTATTTGTATAGTTCATTTTAATTCCGAGTTCTGGCACATCAACTGTAATTGATATGAAGCTAATATTAAACCAACAGAGGAAAGGAGTTTATTCTGAAAATATATGCTAATGTGTAACAGTTCTATGTTTCAGAGACTTGAATTCTCTTCCTTGAGAATATCTTAATATGTATATTTAAGTATTATAATGCAGTAGAACATGCCATGTTCATTTAAAAATCCAGTAGTTGTTTGCATCAAGTATGACAGAATGTACATCTGATCTAGGTTAAAGAAGCCACATCTCTGAATAGGCTCAGCCTATTACTTGAGTGACAAGGAGATAAGGTTGAGCCTTTCCAAAGTCTGAATCATCATTCATATAATAATATAAACTTGCATACAATGTGTCATAAAAATTAGATGTGAAAATGTATATAAACAGGGGAAAGTTTTTAGGCAGAATTAATTTCATGTCTTCCTCTCAATTTATATAATCCCTTCCCCTCTTTTTCTCCCTCTTCTTTTGTTTTAAATGGGTGAAGCTTTTGAATATATTATCAATGCCTGTTGCATTTCTTCACATAGTGTCTAGTTTTTCACTTTTTAGATATTCTATGACTCTCCATTGTCAAATTTTGAAACCCTCAAATCCTTAGCCTTTTGAATTAAGAACCGAAAGCCTTTAAGTGATGTTTGGTTTAATCTTGTTTTGGAAATTATCTTTTCCCTTTTTACATTTCCTTAGCATTCTATGTTTATTAACAGATGAAATAGATGTATTCTCACATAGAGATCAAGTATCCATTATCAAAACAGATTGGAACCAGATGTGCTTGGTATTTTTAATTTATTTTATTTTGGATATTTTCATTTGTATAATGAAATTCCTTGGGGATGGGTCTCCACTCTAAATGTGAAATTAATTTGTGTTTATAGACCTTGTATGAGCAAGCTTACTATAAATTCTTATCATATTTTAGATACTTTTGTATATGAATCAAAGTTGCATAATGTGACATTTTCCACTTGTGTTCTATTGGCACTCAAAGTTTCAGATTTTTGGATTAGGCGTATGCAAGCTCTATTTCTTATGTTATTAAGTATATTACTTTTCTCTACCAACTGAACTATATCCCCAGCCCAGTACTTTATTTTTAAAGTGTTTCTTCTACAACATTTTTGGGGAAATTTGTTTTGATGCCACATTAAACATTATTGACTTTATTTAAATGCCCAGCGAAAACTGATTATGCATATTTTGAAATTTGCTTCATATACTCAAATTAATTTTAAGCAATATTAGTAGGTGAGTTATTAGTCCTAAATCCAAATGAGAATATTGTTTCCTTTCTGTTCCATAGTAAACACAATTCTAATGCCAGGAAATAAATTTCTGATGATTACCTCTTCTGAATGTGGTTCTCTTATTGCCTCAGCCTTTGCAGCTGCGTCACGTCACAGGCCTGCTGTGCTCAGACAGCTGTGGTGCAGGTGGGTGGACAGCTCTGTGTTCTAGGTATTAAAATATAGCACCAAGAAAATTCTCTTTCTTCTGCCACTGCTCCTGCTTCTGATAGTATAAATGTGTGTTGAATCTAAGGGGAAAACACTTTCCTATGATGTTGTCAACACAGTCTGTGGATGTGCCTTCCTTGGCCCTATTGCTGTTATCACTGAGTTGTTCCAATATGCTTCTTTGATTTCAGAAATTAGTCTCTATTCTTATTTCTTGGGGCTATCACATTTTTTTCCACCTCTGATACCAAGTTCCTTTTATTTTTTAACTTCTGTGTGGAATCCCTCATGGTTTCACTGATGTAGCGAGGAATCCGTTATTTCCATAAGTGAAAAGTACCATTTTGTAAGATCAATTATATGCATGGAAGGCAGAGGATGCTGCAGAAACGTTTCTCATTTGATGTTCATGCTTTCCCTCAGTGCCCCTCTGAGTCCCCTTAGTTTACACTGAGACCTGTGACATCAGGAAGCCCCCCTTTCCCTGTTTCATTTGCTTCCTTCTTCCTTAAATCCACAATAGTCTTCTCGGATGTTTTACATTTCTCCTGTCCCCTAGGCTGCCTTTCTTCCTCTCAGCTCTGACTCAGTTCTCCAACAAGAGGTTGTAATTGATTTTCCCATCAAATGGGATGAGGAAAAACACTTCAGGTTGTTCATATCTGTCAGTGGGGGCTCAGGGAATGTGGTGAGAGTGATGGGAACTGCCCAACTTGAATCAATATGCAAACACAAACCAAATATCTATATCGTTCATGCCAACAGCCACTGTGAAGGTTCATGTTGCTCTATTTTGTTAATGGTGCAGGATTTTTGTTGTGTTTTTCAATATCAACAAAGACCTTCATTTATTTTTTTTCCTACCTTGACATCAAGTCCTTGGATGGTGTTAAAACAACCTTGATCCAGGAAGTGAGTGAGAGAGTTAGCAATTCTATACTGATATATGGCATTTCAGTGAGAGTCTCCAAAGAAGGGACACTACACTTTTAGCCCTATTTAACAAGTCAGCTTTTTAGGTGATAATATTTAATCTTGAAATACAAGTTGTAAAAGAGAAAGATAAATAACATGAAAACCATACATATTTTAAATGTAATAATAATCTTAACTGAGTACAATATCTCTACTGTGAGATCCATCACAAATACTAGAACAGTTTTATTTGAAAGAAATAAAATGTTTATAGTATATCATAATGTCAAAATTAACTACCACCCTGACTCAAAGTTACTCTTTTGGGATGTCTTATAACCAATTATAAGTTTACTCAGCAAAAAATATAAAATTAGTAGGTTTTTAAGCAAAAGAATTAGCTTTGAAAATTACTTGTGTAAGTCATTGCTGATGAATCCTTGAAGTCAATGAAAGAGGGTTCTCAGTTCTCATGCATTTTTCTTTTTTTTTTTTTGTTTTGGTACTGGGGACTAAACTCAGGGGCACTTGACTACTGAGCCACATCCCCAGCCTTGTTTTTTGTATTTTATTTAGAGACAGGGTCTCACTGAGTTGCTTAGCGCCTTGCCACTGCTGAGGTTGGCTTTGAAATTGCGATCCTCCTATCTCAGCCTCCCAAGCTGCTGGGGTTATAAGTATGCACCACTGCGCCCGGCTTCTCATGTATTTTCCTTCCTTTCTTATTTGTTTCCCTCCTTCTCCTTAATAGCCTACTCTATTCAGTTTTTGGGATATAGTTCAGCGGCAAAAAGCATTATAAAGCATCCTACTGACTTTCATGTTACAGCTAAAAACCTGAATATATTTTTCAAATTTAATAATTAAGATTTAATTTGCTACTTAATGACTACTAACATGAGGATTTCTTGGTAGAAACAGCCCACAGAATAGATTCAGTCTCTGTGTCGTCTTCTGGCAATTGGACCTCCTCTGTGCACCATAACGAGATTGCCAAGGTTCCCACAGCTTAATTGTGTGGGGAATGCTCCAGGACCTTCACTACATTGTACAGTAACAGCAAGGTACCTGAATGAAATGTTTTATCCATTAAAGATATTACTAATATAAACTTTCTATTTTACTATTGTGTCATTTTCTATCTGTTCTGTAATCCCTCAAAAGTTTACTAAGCTATATATGATATTGGCATTTGTGAACAAATATTTAGTGTTCTCTCTTTCTACACATTGCCTTTCAGATAAAGAAATAACATTTTACTTGCATTTACCATAACAACTATCATTCATTTGAATTTTAGAAGACTGTTGCTTATTTTGAGACACTCATTATTGTTTGAAATTATGTAAGTGGCATACTAAATAATTCAATATCCAATCTTTTAATTTTATAATTAAAATGCATTCAAGCTATGCTTCTGAGTTTTCCTAATGCCCTAAACACTAAATTGGAATGCATTCTGAAATCATACATTAAAGAAAAAAATGTTTGAATTAGTAACTTAAAGTTTAGCTTTATACACCAAGGAGTTTTACTCATTAGCAGGTAATTTAAATTCTTTCTTCTTCCCACCCCTTTTTACCACAGGGAATGCTAAATTTGTTTTTCAAACTCTTCTTCTGAAATGGGAGGTGGCAAAAATAGTACAAAAAGTCAGAATTTTAGGACACAGAGTCATTCAACAGACATGATTCCTCTATGAGAACTCTTCTTCTCTTTCTTCTGTGTCAGGATGAGCAGGTGGCAAGGCAGAGCATCATATAAGACAGACCCACCTCGAGCCTCCTGCAATACCACGGGTATATGTTAATTTGCTCATTCAACCAGAGCCATGTATCACAGACTTTGTCAAAAACAACATAAATGTGTTCTCTTACTATTCTGGAGGCTCAGGACCCAAGATCAAGGTGTCTGAAGGGTTGATTACCTCTGAAGTCTATCTCCCTGGCTTGTAGATGGCTGTCTTCTCCCTGTATCTTCAAAAACCTTTCTTATGTGAAAGTCTGTTTTTTAATATCCTCTTTCTCTAAGGATAGTAGTCACATTGGATAGGAACGTACAATCCCCTCATTGTAACTTTTTTTTCCCCTCATTGTAACTTAATTTCCCCTTTTTGCCTGTATCCAAATTCAGTCATAATCTGAATAGGAAAAGGACAAGGACTTTATCATATATATGTGTATATATATATGTGTGTGTATATGTGTGTGTGTGTATATGTGTGTGTGTGTGTGTGTGTGTGTGTGTGTGTGTGTGTGTGTGTGATGGGTACAATTTATCCCATAACAGCCAATCAATTTTCTTCTCACTATAAAGTCAACCTAAATCAATTATCTGAATTACCCTATGACTGACTTGCTGGATTGGTGAGGCTACAAGTCCCCTAGTGCTTCTGTTTACTTAGATAATGGGGAGACTAGGAATTCTGTTAGAAACTGGGGTTATTATGACAAAAACTTTAAACATAAAAAAAATTTCATCTAGTTTTGTGGATGGATCCTGAGTTTAAAAGTCCCTTACAGCTCTGAGATCCTGTAATCTTCCCTTTCTAAATAAAGGTAGGATACAGAAATGGCAATATTTTCCATGAGTTCAGCCTGGATAGGGTATGACATAGATGATACAGAAACATGAAGATTAAATTTGCCTTGTGAAGTATTCATAGGCTTTACTATCAAGCACAAAAATATATGATGGTATGCTTTTTTCAAGTTTTTGCTAAGCTAGATATCTGAAGAATGTTCAAAGATGTTTTACTGATCTATAAATACTATGAGTTTTGCTGATGGAATAGCATATTTTGCACAACTAAACTTCTTGCACACAAATATGTAATTTACAATCACTCCATTTTGCTTTCTTTTCCCTCCTCCTGGTTGATTTTCCCACCCAACATATAGCTGCCTGGGTTTTTGTGTTCTAATTTATGTACGTTGGCTGTGGATATTAAGTTGCTGAGCTGAGCATTATCCCAAACTTTAAATTTAGAAGTCAAAAAATAAACCATGATAAAATTCTAAAAATATTTTAACTAGAGTAGTTAAGGCTTCTATTTTTGTGCCTACATTCAACTATTTCCCTGAGAAAATCTCTGAGGTGGGGAAGTTGCCTTTGGGATCAGCACAAGTTAGCATGCTTTTGTGATCAGCCAGGGATGCCATCACCAATGTGCAACTACAGGGTCAGTACTTTCCAATTGGTGTTTCACTATTTGTCACCTAGACTTAATCTTAAGACAGCCCTAAAATTGCAATGACAGCATAAGCAACAATAATCATTTCTCCCTAGTATCCTGGGGCTAGGTGAAGAAGTGGCAATCAAATCCTTGCCACTTCAAAAGTAGTGTTCTTCCACCTTCATGAAAAACATACCTATCATCTAGTCCTGTGAAATCCCATCTCCTCATCCTCTCCCCTTCCAGAAAATTGGATTTCTCTGGGTCTTTTCCACCTGGATTTTTAACCAACTCATGTTGCATTCATAGTGATTCACAGCATCAATTTAAATGATCATTTGCTGTGTAGCTTCAGTGCCCATTACAATCTTGACTTGAAGCCCTTCATCGCTACTCAACCTGTACAACTCACTCCCAGGCTACATGCTGAAAATTGTTCTGACCTAAAACTGATCTTTCATAATGTGACCCTTCCCATTCACATGTTAGTAGGTCCACTTGCATGGTTTATTATGTATAATTCCCACCTTTTAGGGTGATTCTACATGTAGATTCCTCTACATGTAGCTTCCTCTTCAGCAAGAATTTCCACCTGAAGATTCAACCTTCCCCCAATTCCAAAGCTTCCATTCCATCATCTCCCTTTTCTGTTCTTAAAGCCAACCCACACCGCTAGAGAAATGCTTTTGTATGTCTTTCTGACAGGTTTCTTTCTTCTTTACTGACTGAGAAGTTTTCCAGACCTCTATAACTTTCCACAGAGTTTACCTCCCATTCCTGTGCAACTTTCTGCTTCTCAGAGAGAAAATAACTTTGTTTTAGGTTTCATGAAGAAATAGAAATCATTTGGTGAGAATCTTTCAAAATTCTTACCTTCAGCCTAAAGCTTATTGACATCTCTTGGCCACAGCACGAGTGGTGAGGGAGTAGGTAACTGTTGGAAGTGTGGACCAGCTAGAAATAAAAGCCAGAGAAGTAATATTAAGAAATCAACACAAAAGACAAGAAATATATTTGAAAGGTGGGGGCATTGATGGCTGGGAAGAGACCTGATAGGTCAGATCCTAACAAAGACAAAAGCCCACACATTAAAGAGATTCAGTTAGGAGCTTTTCCAGGAAAACAGGATGAAAATGAGGAAAACAGGTTGTTTAGGGCTTGGCAGGTTACACCCATCTCTGTGATGCTCCATGTGAACTTAAGGTTGTGAGCTAAGGCAGGGCACCAGCATGATCTGATTTTTCTTGAACTGGGGAATTTCACCCAGGATTTCCCAGAAAAGCAACCTCCCTGTCTTTGAGTGCTCAGACAAACCTATAATTCATACATGGCTCCAACATACATCTACCCAACATGCATCTACCTTGGAGCCTCTGTTATGTTTTGTTCTGACAATCAGTGACCAACCCTGTGTATGTGCTGGATCCTCATCTTAGTATTTCACCAGGAATTTTTTCCATCATGATCGCTTCCTTCTTCCACTACTTACCATCTGACCGTTTCTCCTAGTATTTTTCCTTACTCTTAAGATGTACCAAACTCTTCCTTATTTTCAAAACAAAGCAATTCAACTACATTTCCCTCTATAATTACTTTGTTCCTCCCTCTTCTTCAACCATGCACACATTATTTCAATAGATCAACTGATACATTTTCTCCTTCTAAAAACTCACATGGTAACCTATCTACCTATTGCCTCCCCATCTCCTGTTTCTATATCATCAGTGTGTGAATGCCAATTAAAAAGTGCATTATCAGCCAAGTGCAATGGTGCATGCCTGTAATCCTAGCCACTCAGGAGGCTGAGGCAGGAGGATAGAGAATTCAAAGCCAGCCTCAGCAAAAGCAAGGTGCTAAGCAATTCAGTGAGACTCTGTCTCTAAATAAAATACAAAATAGGCCTGGGGATTTGGTTCAGTGGTCAAGTGCCACTGAGTTCAATCCCTGGTACCCCCCCCCAAAAAAAAAAGTTCATTAATAAATATGCATTTTCACTGGCCACTGTGAGACATTTTGGGTGCTAAATGTTTTGATTCTAACACATTTTACATGCCTGGTAATCTCACCTCAGTGTTTCTCCTATTTCCAGTTTCAACTCTTTATTCCTCTTCTATGTGTTGCAATATAGTAATCTGTTTCGACTTTGAATTTCTAAGGTACTTCATATGCTTAAAATTATCTTTTCCACCCTCATGTCCTGCTATTATGTGATTACTGGTAATTCCCAAATCTTAATAGTCTGTTCTATTTCCTCTACTATTGAGTATTAAAATATTACCTTTTCCTCTAACGTTTCCAATTAGAAATCTGTGTTGTGTATGCCATAGAATCATTTAAAACTCAGAATGTCCATCAAGAGTTTCTTTATCTCCCACAACTTTCTCATATTTTTTATGTAAGCTTGATTTATAA
Source organism: Marmota marmota marmota (assembly GCF_001458135.2). NCBI lineage: Eukaryota > Metazoa > Chordata > Mammalia > Rodentia > Sciuridae > Marmota > Marmota marmota. The sequence continues at coordinate 8,136,013 of NW_025999961.1, forward strand.
AAATGAGGAACGGAACCACGATTCGACCTAGGTATCCTACTCCTCCATATATAGCCAAAGGATTTAAAAATCAACATACTACAGTGACATAGACACATCAATGTTCATAGAGCTCACTTCACAATAGCTAAGATATGGATCCAAACTAGGTGCCCTTCAACAGAAGAATGAATTAAAACATGTAATATATACATCCAATGAAATATTATTCAGCCTTAAAAAGAATGATTTTATGACCTTTGTCAGTAAATGGATGGATCTGGAGACTATCATGCTGGGTGAAATAAGCCAGTCCCCAAAAAACAAAGGTGGAATGTTTACTCTGATATGTGGAAGCTAACCCACAATAAGTGGGGGAAGGTGAAGAATAGAAATCAAGTAAATTTGACAAAGGGAAATGAAGGGAATAAAGGGGTTATAGGAATTACTTGTTGAGTTATAAATCATTGATGTATCAGTTTACACGGTTTGTTGTGATAACTCTCGAAGAAGTTGTAGTTTGGTTTTATCTTTGTCTTCACCGGCACTGGGATGAAAATAGGAATTTTGACAATGATGCTAAAAAAAAATATGCAACATTTCAACAGGTACTAAGAAAACAATATTTAGAACAATTTACATTATCCTGAACAGAATTATTAAATATAATGAAAAGGAAAGGTGAAAGTAAACAAACAGATCTGTTAACCTTCTATTTGTTCATATATTAAAACAATCCTCAACAGCTGTTTACCCAAATTAAATTAAACTATTAAAATCACGTGAATAATAAAAAAAAATTTTTTGGATCCATGTGCATGAGCGCTCCTCATATGTGATATATGGACATACGCACATACAGACATACAACACAAAACAGAAGTGTGCACACGTAACATATAACACATAAGACAATAGTAAAGGCCTTGTAGCTTTACCTAGGTGAAATCTCCATTGCAATGTTCAAAAACTCCACAGTCAAAAAATAAAACTGATCAGAAAAAACATTAACCTAGGTCTGTATGAGCTCAAAAATAAAATAGAACTTTATGATGTGGGAAAAAGCAATAATAAAATAGATATTGAAAAAAGCATCCTGGTTAATCACTGTCGCAGATGTAAGAATAGCCAAGCTGGAGATCTGGATATCAGCTGTTATGGATTTGAGTCGAATCATTTTCCTTTTGGTCTGTAGAAATTGTTTTAGTTAGTCTCTCTGGAATCCAAATCGGCTGCTGTTCTTCCTGTGGAAAAACACAAACAGAGCCCCGACTCCAGACTATCACTGGGTCAGGACCTTTCCATTGTCCTGTTAGAATATCTTTCCAAAGTACCTTAGGCTTATGTACATTTTTTGGATACAAATGTCTTTCCGCAGCACTAAGCCCTGATGAATCCAAATTTAAAAAGTTTAGAGTAAAAAGGGTTATTTTAAGTTTATCTTTGGGGGATATATACCCCTTTCCAGAGCGGAGCATTAAATCTTTGCCAGGTGGATTGTGGCTGGCATTGTCTAAAGCAAATGGTGGGTGAAGGCTGAGTTGACAGAGATTAGATGAAGGTTGGTGGATGAATGTTAGCAGGCCAAGGTGTAGGTGGTCAATGAAAAAGCAGAGCCTCATCACTCACCGTTGTATCCTGCCGTAGTGGAGACTGGCTGCCTTCTGCTTCGTCTAAAGCCACAATGAACATATCAGTTCATTGCAAACCTGTCAATTCAGGCAGTACTTTACATCTCGTTTCTTATTTTCTTTACATAGCTCCTTCAGGGGTTCCTCCTTTAGAAGAGAGATGAGAGTTGGGCTCACATCAGCATCTTCATAGCAATCACAGTCAGCCTAAGTTCTATTTAGGACCTGTTTTAGTTTCTCTCATGTCCTGAAATGCACCTGGGAAATGAAGTTGGGATGATGACTTGCAAAGCTATCTTCCATCAGTGGGCATTTGCTGCTGTGTTAGTCAGCTTTTTGCTGTTGTGACAAAATAAATGTGATAATCAGCCTACAAGTTCTATGGCACTTATAAGGAGTGTAATAAGGAGTTATTAAAGTTCTATGGCTATTTTAACAACTATCCAAAAATAAGAAAAATATTTGTTTTCCATTTTTGAGGAACAAATTACACACATTTAGCTGCTTTCATTTTTTTTTACAGTTCTCTAAGTTGAAATTGTAGGTACTCAGTGACCAGATCCTCTGCTCAGGCTATTACAGGCTGAAGTCAAAGTTTCAGACATGTCTTCAACTTCACTTGAGGCTTAGGGGTCTCCTTTAAGTACATGCTTTGTTAAAAGAATTAATTTTCTGTGATTGTAGGACAGAGGTAACTGCTATCTGTTTTTCAGCCAATAGGAAATATCCTTACCTCCGCCATTCCCTGATATGTGGCTTCTGACAATGTGCCGTCTTGCTTCTCTATGAATGCATAAGAATCTCTGAGTCTTCTTATGAATGTTACCCATCCAAGATAATATCCGTCATTTAACTAAAAGTCAAGTGACTATAGAGACATTAATAATAAGAGTAAAATTTCTGCTAAAATACAATCACAACAGTGATCTCTCCTTATATATAGAAGTTCTACTCATGCTTAAGATTAGCAATGAAATATCACAGATACATCAAGGAGTCATACTGAAATATTATATGGTCACACAGAATAAAATGAATTCAAGTATATATATATATATTACATTATTTATATATGGTCAATGAAGAGTAAATAGCAGTTTCCATATCATCTCATAACAATTTAAAATGCAGAGTACTAAAATTTAAGTCCTTCCCAAACACAATACCAATTCAGCCAGCTTTTGCTTTTAGTTCTATGAATCATTATAATTTCAGTGATTTTATCTATAATAATTTTAATAATAATTATAAGTATGTATGATAAGATTATGGGCAACAATCTTTAGTTTTAAATATGCTGCTTCTTGACACTTGGATTGCTGATAACTTTTAGAGATGTTCAGTTTTAATGAGGCTGAATAAGAAAAAAAAAACAGAAAAAAATGTGTATTGACTTAAATATGAGAAGCAGAAAATTGAGTGAAAAGGGAGAGGTTGTTTTGAAATACAATGTCAAGAGGATCTGAAAGTTGTATGAAAAGACATAAAGCAATGCACATTGCATTTTTCCTCAAGTATAAATGCTGCAGTAGAACTTTTATCTATTTGAACTTCTGTTAAATGAATTAAACTGACATTAATTTGGAATGTGGAAACCTTGATGAAGTTAAGTTTTTTGAAGTACTTCAGTTGTACTTGTCATAAATGCAAATAACAAACATAGGAGTTATATTTTGACAAATAATTAAAATAGCAAAAAGGAAGTACTATGAAGGTTAGACTTTATTTTACATAAAATATCTATGTATTCACTACTTTAGTTTTAACATGAGACAAATTGTTACATAAAACATGATCCAAAAGTCTTAATGCAGTGGCAATAAAATATTTTAAATCTAAATATAATCAAAAGCGTATGAGATACAAATGTATACAAAAGATAATAGAACTATTTGCATTGCAAGAATTTTGTTGATAGGACAAGTCCAAATGTAGCAGTGGCCTGGAAACATGTGGCTATATAATCCCCTTAGAAACATAATTTCAATTCAAACTAGTAATTTATTTAAGCACAAGTTCTATAACTCATTAGAATGATTATGATCCTAAATAAAACTGAAAACACATTTACCAATTTGATCATTATTTATAAATTCTTAGTACTTTTAAATGCAAAAAAAAAAAATAAAATGCAAATAAAATTTATTTTTCTCCTTTCCTTTAACTTTTGGCCAGAAATAAACCTTCCAATAGAGGCACCTGTATTATATTTCAAGCACTGGATTATACCACAGTTGCTTTATTCTAAATAAAAGAAACTTTTAATAAAAATCAAAATAATAGTGGTTGATAGTCATGTTTTACAGTATAAAAACTATATACTTTGGAAAACAATTAATGTAATTCCCTACTTTACATTAGGATTCCTTGTATAGCTCAAGAAGTTTATCTACCTGAGCACAGAGGCATTGTTAATAAGGAAAGTTCAAGGAGCTATGTGTATTTATTGGGGTCTAATATAAGTAACTTTGTAATTATATTTTTCTCTATGTTTGAAAGTAATCAGAAATATCAGAGAACATTACTTTGGGGTACTAATATGCTACACAAATCTAGTTTTCAGCTTACACTGTTGGTGACATTATAGCACAGTAAGAACAAAAGGAGGGGCAGATTTAGAGAGATATTCTCAATTATTACTGTTTTTGCTATGCTGGAAAAATTGCCTAATCACTGAGGTCTTGATTCCATTTATTTTTCTTGAAATAATAAATAAGACTTTGTTTATAAAGTGATATAGTTAGTAAAAGGTTAAATGAGATATGTAAATTGCTTAACATAGTGCTTGGCATGTAATAAATATTCAATAAATTGTAATAGTAGATCCTTGACAAATAGTTCTATAATACAATGAGTTTGTTCAGTGCGCCATATTTTACTTTTTGTAATTGATAATGCATAATTGCTAATAAAATGCAGTAGATACAGTTATGATTTTGTTTATTTCTTCATTTATTGCTAGGTCTTATGTCAGTTATTTCATGGGTTGAGTGCATATATGGTATGATTGATGTTTTACTTTCATTTTGAAATAAACTATTCTATTGCTTTATTTCCACTTTATATCATAATAAAAACAGATTTTTTTCTGTTATATGACGACTATAATAATATAAGAAAATTTAAACCACCTAGGGAAAAATTTGTGAGTGTAAAATTTTCTGTTGATTTACAGCTGTTTTTGAAAGTCCATACGGAGAAATTTTATTTTATTTTTCTTCATAATGGAGGTGTTTTCTTTTTTAAATCGTTGTGATTGAAAAGACATGTTCTGTGGAAAGAAAATAAAGTCCTTTATCAATTTCAATTAAAAATTTTATTATTACAATTAATATCAATTTCTATTTTCCTACTGTATAATTTACATTCCCATGGACATTTCTCATGTATATATGAAATACTGAAGATTTTTTTCTCTTTTTAATTTTGAATTTATTAATACTGTTCTATTTGTAAAATGTGTGTCCCATTCTTTAAAAAAAAATTAGTACATGATACTTATACATCATGGTGGAGTTTATTTGGAACATAATCATAAATGTATATTCCATTTCAATGTGCAATGCTACCCCTTTCCCTCCCCCTTCTCTCTATATATCCTCTTCCTCTTTACTGGTCTTCATTCTATTTATTTATTTATATTTTAAATGATTCATCAAAGTTACATATATAATATATATTATATATTCTTAGATTTTAATTGGTAATGTGTAATGGCTAATAAAATGCAATAGAGTAATGGTTGTGTTTATTTTATTCAATTGTTATATTTTGTTTATTTTGTTTTACACACACACACACACACACACATACACCTGCCGCAGTCTGGCTGCAGCAAAATAACGAGGGGGTGATGAACATTGTTTAATTTAAATAACGACCATAATGGTTTTTACACAAACACCATAAATAATCTGCTACAAGCAGAAGGGGAGGATACAAAATGCCACAATACCAAGCCAATTGATGGCTCCATGCAAGAAGCCCTTGGAAAAATTATACCACCAATGACACCATTAGCAAAGATACCAAGTTACAATTTGTTGTAGATTACAGTTTGTTGTCTCAGTCCAGGTAAAGCAGTGTCTCAATAGATTAACTCACAGTCCAGGTAAATCACAGTCCACATAAGTTCTGCAGGCAGCTAGCTTAAATCACAGTCCAGGTAAGTTCTGAAGGCAGCTAGCTTGATCCGAAGTCTCTTCCAGTTTTTAGCAACACTGGAAATTCTTCCACCCTCGTCCTCACCAGCACTGGGATGAAGGCAGGAACTCTGGCAATGATGCTAAAGAAAATCCTGTAGCATTCCACTAAGAAAACAACCTTCTGAACAATTTAGTACATTATCTTAAGGTTTTTTACATTTGAAATAGGCCTTAATGGCGCTCATTACTCATTAGCCTCCAGGTGTTGGAGAACCATTTTAGTTACTGGCCTTGAAAATGACCAAACTTCAGGGACACCGTAGTGTCTTGGTAGTGTCTTCTGTCGGCTGTAGCTTCTTGGGGAGCCCCAGATGGCCCTGGGGAGTGTCTTGGACTCAAACTGCTTCCGGGCACAGGGAGCAACAGCCTGTGAGACTGTGCCTCCAGGTCAGGTTTGGATTTGGGCTCTTGAAGTGGCATCCTGCTCCCCGGCTGGGCGGCGGGGAAGAGCAGGCTGCCGCCTCTTGGAAACTCCCTGCTGCGCCATGACTGGCTGGCGCACTTGGCAGCCTCTGTGTGGCTTCACGCATCTTCTGGTAACAAAAAGTATTTAGTAGTAGCGTTTTGCAATTCCTTTTTTGATAATCCTTCCTCCTCTGAACTTTTTTCTTCTTTCTGACTAGAGTTCCCGGGCTTCTATCAACACATGCCCTAATTATTCTTGGTTTCACTGGGGTGTTTCCTTCCCTTAGTAATTTACTTCTCACCCCTTCCATATTTTCATCATAAAGACAATGCAACATTTCAAGACAAAACAAGACACAAACATACTGTATCAATCTTTTCCATTTTCTCAAAATGGTCATTTTTGCTCTTGCCCTGTCTACTTCTAGGGATGAGCAGATTTGCTCCTGTCCTATCTAGGGACAGGCAGCTTTTTTTCATCACTTACCCCTGAGTGTCCCGGGGTTCCTCCTATGGGCCACCATTTGCCACAGTCCGGCTGCAGCAAAATAACCAGGGGGTGATGAACAACTTGTGTAGATTGATACAGTAGGAGTGGGAGCGTTTATTGTAGTACAGGAGGGGTATATATACATTACACACAGCTTATCTTAATTAACATAAACTAGATACAGCAGTCAACCAATAAGAAATCTCCACACTTAATGGCTCCCTGGCATTACTTCACAAACCACTCCCTCTGCAAAATGCCAGGCGCCATCTTGACTTGTTTACAGACTCTACACACACCTATGAATGAATACCTTGAGATGTGCACCTGGTATAATTGGGCCAACTCTATTTCTCAGTTCTTTCCCTTTCTCTCTTCTCCTTCCCCTTTGATTCCTCATTTCTGTTCTCCTGATCCTGATCTGCTTTCTACTTTCATGAGATCTTGTTTTTCCTTTTTATTTTCTAGCACATGAAATAAAACATTTCAGCCTTGACTTTCTGAATTTGGCTTATTTCACTTAGCATGAAGTTCTCTAGTTTCATTCATTTACCAGAAAATAACATCATTTCATTCTTTTTTTATGTCTCAATTGAGCTCCATTGTCTGTGTATGTAAATGCATGTGTCATTGTCATGTGTATATAGACTTACATACACACATATGGTTTCTTTATCAATTTTCTTTATCCTTTCTTATAATGATGTGCACCTAGACTGGTTCCTTAACTTTGCCATTGCTATTGTGCTGCTACAAGCATTGATGCACCTGTTTCATTACAGTATGCTGATTTTAGTTTCTTTTTTAAAAATAAATATCAAGAAGTGAGTTAATTGGGTCATATTGTATTTCAATTCATAGTCTTTCAAGAACTCTCTATACTCCTTTTCAAAGAGGTTATACTAATTTGCAGTCTCATCCACAATAATAAGTGTACCTTTCCCCCAACATTTTTGCCAGTAAATATCATTATTTGTATTTGTGATTATTGTCATTCTATATGGGGTGAGATGAAATCTCAGTGTACTTTTTTGATCTGCACCTCTCTGATTGCAAAGATGTTTAACAATTTTTCAAATATTTGATGACCATTTGCATTTCTTCTGTTGTTCTTTGGATCCTCTAGTTCTGGAATCACCTCATCAGCAAACAGATAGTTTGAGTACTTTTTGCCTATTTGTATCTTTCAATTTCCTTCTCTTCCCTAATTTCCCTGACAGAAATTCAACTACCATATAGAATAGAAGGAATGAGCATTGGCATCCTTATTTTTCCCCTGATTTTAAAGGAAATGAGTTCGATTTTTCTCCATTCGGTATGATGTTGCTTTGGGTTTTGCCATATACAGTTTTTATGATATTGAGGTAATCTCCTTTTATATCTAGTTTCCCTAGTGTTTTTTGTTAACATGAATCAGTGCTGAATTTTGTCACAGACTTTGTCTGCATCTATTGAAATAATCATGTGATTTTTGTTCCTGAATCTATTTGTATGATGAATTTCATTTATTGATTTATATGTGTTGAACTGACCTTGAATCCTTGGGATGAAACCAACTTGATCATTGTGTACAATCTCCTGAATGTGTTCTGGGGGTCTTTTGTTAATGTTTTATTAAGGAGTTTTGCTTCTTGTCGATCAGTGATATTGGTCGGTAGTTTTCTTTCCTTGTTTTTTTCCTTATCTGGTTCTGGTATCCCGGTTGTACTTGCTTCATCGAATGAGTTTGGGAGTGTTCCATTCTTTTCTGTTTCATGGAATAATTTGAGGAGGACTGACATTATTTCTTTGTTAGACTTTTGGTAGAGTTCAGCAGAGAGTCCATCTGGTTCTTGGCTTTGTTTTGTTGGAATACATTTTTTGTCACTGCTTCAGTATGATGGTTTAGATTTAGTTTTGGACTATTTAAGTTTCTATATCCTTCTAGTTCAATTTGAGTAGGTAAAATGAATCTAGAAATCTGTCAATATCATCTAGATTTTCTAATTTGTTGTAATACACATTTTCAAAGTTATCCTTAGCGATTTTCTGGATTTCAAAATATCTGTGGTGAGATCTAATTATTCATTTAAAATTGTGCTGATTTGGATCATGTCTCTGATTCCATTGGTATGACCAGGGGTTTATCAATCTTGTTGATCTTTTCAAATAACCAACTCTTTGTTGCATTTATCATTTGTACTTTTTTAAAATTCTCTACTTCACTAATTTTAACTCTAATCCTAATTATGTCTCATTTTCTACTGGTTCTGGAATTACTTTGCTCCTGTATTTTCAGGGCCTCATTAGATTTTTATTTCAGATCTTTCTTTCTTTCTTTGCTTTTTTTTTTTTTTTTAAAATGTGGGCACTTAATGCTACAATCGTTGATCTTAGAGCTACCTTCATAGTGTCCCAGAGATTTTGGTATGCTATATCATTTTTTTCATTTGATTCTACTGTTGTTTTCATTTAACCTCTCAATTCTTCAATGATCCATATTTTTAATTTAAAGTCTATTATTTAATTGCAATGTGTTTATATGATTTCTATAAGTTTTCTTACTTTTAAAAAAAATTGTCCATTATCATCTGATAAGGTACATAGAATAACATTTACTTATTTATTTATTTTGTAGTCACTAAGACTTTCTTTTTATCCTAAAATGGCTATTTTGGAAAAGGTTCCATGAGCTGATGAAAAGAAAGTATATTGAGCTATATTGTGGTGAAATATTCTATAGATGTCTGTTAGGTCTACTTGGTTTATAGTGTTTTTATTGACTTTACATCTGGATGACCTGTCCCTTATGGAGAGAAGTTTGTTGAAATTACCAAATGTTTTAGTCAGTTTTTTGGTTTCAGTGACCAAAAGCCCTGAGAAGAACAATTTTAAAGAGGAAAAATTTATTTTCGGGCTCTTGGTTTCAGAGATCTCAGGCCACAGATGGCCAACTCTATTTCTCAGGGCTTGCAATAAGGCAGAATATCACAGCAGAAGAGAGTAGTGGAGAAAAGCAGTTAGAGATATGGTACCAGGAAACAGAGAGAAATAACAAGACAGTTCCCTCATGGACAAAATAAAAACCTCAAGAGCATATTCCCCAATGACCTGTTCCTCCAGCTACACCCTACCTATTTTTAGTCACAGCTCAGTTAATCCTAATCAGGGAATTAACACACTGATTAGGTTAAGTTTCTTATAATCCCATTATGTTATCTCTAAAATTTCTTGCATTGTCTCACACATGAGCTTTTGGGGGACATCTCACATGTAAACCATAATACAAAGTGTTAGTTTACTGGGATATGTCTTGGACATGAAGTGTTTCATGTAATAGGGTGCACCACATTTTGATGCTCATATATTTACTATCTTTATGTCTTCTTGTTAGATCTTCCCTTTAACATAATGTAAGGGCCTTTCTTGTATCTTTTGATTTTTTTTGTTTTAAATCTCCTTTTCAGATATAAAAATAGCTATTCCTGATTGCTTTTGTACTTCATTTGCATGGAATGTCTTTCTCCATCCTTTCACTTTTAGTCTGTGGATATCTTTACTTATACAGTGAGTCTCCTGCAAGCAGCATATGGTTGGGGCTTGTTTTTAATCCACTCCACCAGTCTCTGCCTTTTAATTAAAGAGATGAGACCATTTACTATTGGAGGTCGACATCCAGCATCTCATTGGGGTTCTTCTTTCTGCCCAGGATGGTGTAAGCCACCTTAAAACTTCTCAAATAATCAGTGAATATCAGAACACGAATACTCAGAAATATATTTACAAAAGGTGAAGCCACTGATAGATCTAGTTCACATGGGTTCTGAAACTAGACAAAGAAAAATGGCTGTGGTGGTTTATTCAAAGGCAGAGATTAGGTTTCAAGGGCAGAGTCTTGCTTCATGATGTCTTGCAGACAGCATGTTGATTGACATCTTGGCCAGTCATACCCATCTCAGGTGATATATAGGCCACAGCAAAGCAGAATATAGAGTCTCATTGTCTCTGGGCAATCAACCAGAGGAAATATCCACTGGTCATTCCCAGACACCATATCTATTTATCCATGAGGCTTCCATGCACAGTAACCCACATGCAACCCATGGGGGCTCCTGACAATTTATATTTAGCATTACTATTGTATGTTTATTATTTCTAGTCATTTTGGATTATTTCATATATTTAATTCATTCTTAGTTTTCATTTGTTTAAGTGCTCTACTGGAGAGTTTTATACATTTGAGAGCTCAGGGGTCTATTTTTGAGTTCTTCTTTATGAAGTGTGTCTTTAAATATTTTTGTAATTTAGGTAAGTGGTCATGAATTTCTTTAGTTTGTCCTTATTATGAAAAGCTTTTATTTCTTCTTTGATTCTGAATAATAGCTTTGCTAGATATAGAAAACTTGGCAATTGTTTTCTTTCAGAGCTTGTAAAATCTCATTCACAGTCCTCATTGCTTTTAGCGTTTGAATTGTGAAGTCTGAAGTCAGTCTTATTGGTCTACATTCAAATATCATCTGACGTTTTTCTCTTGTAACTTTTAATATTCTATCCTTATTCTCAAAGTCAGGCATTTTGGTCATGATATGTTTTGAAGAGGTTATTTTTTGATGTTTTCTATTTGGGATTCTGTATGCCTCTTATATGAAGATGCTCATCTTGTTCCTAAGGTTTGGAGAATGTCTGCTATTATTTTACTGAAAAGTTTCTTAATCCATTAGCTTGTATTCTGTGTCTTATTCTACTCAAATATAACTCTTAAAGATGATCTGTTACTGTTGTCCCAGAATTCTCATATATTCTGATTATATTTTTCTGCCCTCTTCACTGTCTACTGAGAGTTCTACCTCAAATACCTTGTCTCTGAGGCCGAATGTTCTGTTTAATATCTAATTTTGTCTGTTGGTGATACTTTTAATTACATTTTCAATTTGATTTATTTGTGCCTTTTTTTTCTGGAAGTTCTAATTGGTCTCTTTACAGAATCACTCTCTTTTTATTGAAATGGTCATTCATACTCTTTAACTGATTTCTTAGTTCATTCCTTAATTCATTCCTTAGATCTTCTTTTATCTTGTTAATCATTTTAATAATTATTTTTAAAAGCCTTTCTCTGGAATTTCATCCCCTTCTCTGTATATGTGTTTTTTGCTGGGGCATAGTAACTTTTCAGGAAGAATTATTTGCAGCTTTGCACATGTTTTCATAGGTCTTGATTTTACACAACTGTTGAAAGAAGTGTATCTTCCTCCTTTGTGAGAATGTCCTTTGGTGTGTAGTTGTAATTTTGATAAGTACTTCACTTTTGGTATCTCTTAGCTTCAACATACAGGCCCAGTATAATCCAAATATTAGTTTCAATTGCCAGTGCTTCTCAGTTTTCCACTGAGGCACTGCAGAATTGATTCCCTCTTGTAGAGCTCCTATAACCTGTGGATTTTTCTAAAAACCTTCCTTTCTTTCTCTGATTTGTCCACAGGAATAAATAGAGGTCCAAGAGTGGGTCCCAATATGCCCTGCTACTTGTTCCAAATTGGAGCCTCGGTCATTGGTTTGGGGATTCTCTTTCCCCTATTGTTAAAATATTGTTGAATCTTGAGCAGGGTTGGATTATGTGTGAAGTAAGATGTGTCCTCACTTTGTTAAGTTGTACTTGTACTTGTAGTTCAGTCATAAAGTCTCTACCTTGTGAATTTGTACTGTAGTGTTTGCTTCCCATCCCCACTCAGGAAAAAAAAAAGGAAAAATCAGCAATGGCAACACCAATACCAATCAACATATAGCATTAGAATAAACATCTGATGCCAACTACGACATGTACACCATTAATTTAAAAAAAGAGAATCGGTCAGTTCAGCATTTAATAACAGCAACAACAATCAACAGCTATGAATTTGATCTCACATTAAAGCATATAGTGCATATCAACTATGCACTACACCAACATAAATGGTAGGACCAGTAACCATATAAACTAAATTCTTTTTAAAGATAATAAAATGGCAGTTCCTTCAAAAGAAAGAAAATTGGGTAGAAAAGTCAAAGAGAATTTAAAATATTCAAAAGGTTAACAGAGGTACAGAAAGAGAAAGGAAGCAAGTAATGACTATAAAGAAGGAAGAGTTAAAAAATGAATCAAATGAATAAATAACAAGAAAGGGGAAAAAAAGCAAAAAAGTGTAGGTAGCTGAAGTGGGGAGAGAGGGGAAAAGTAATAAGAGGAAAAATTGGAGTCAAAACAAACAAAAAAAGTCAAATCAAAATATAAAAACAAAAAATTTTACTGTTATAAAGTCAAAATAAAGAAAAATAACAAGCTCAAGGAAAGAAGAAAATAAAAGAGAAAAGAAAAGGAAAAAGTGATACAAATGAAGAAAAACATGAAAATAAATATATATATATTCACATACCCCAGTATCACATGCATTAACACTCACACCATATTGAAAAAGGAGAAAAGACAAAAAGAAAAGAAAAGAAAAAGTCTACTGATGTCCCAAGCTTTGTCATGAGTTATCTGCTCTACAAAAAATAACTATGTCCACCACATTGCCAGAGAGATACTGATCACTGCTGAGCATCTGAGTCTGGGGAGTGTTCTGAGATCTCTACTTTTGGGGCAAAGCAACCAACTCTTTACTCTTCTTGCATATTTCACCCTGCATAAATGTGGCCTTCCCAAAATCAGACCCAGAGTATAAATGTGCCCACCTGCCCATCTTCAGAAATTTCTCTGGCTAATCCTGCAAGTCTCCAAACACAATGGGAAAGTGAGCCACATTCCACTCTTAATCCCTGGTTTGGATCTCCCTGGGTAATCTCCTGTGTCCATCTCATTTGCACCCTGCCTCAGGACAGGTCCATGTAGGGAGAGTTGGCTAAAGCTTATCATGATCTCCAGGGCTCCTTCCACAGCAGAATGCCACCCCAAGATGATGACCCACATCAGCTCTTTCTTCTGCAGCCTAGAAGCACAGAGCAGAACTCACACATGGACTCACTGTGCTGCCTCTGGGTCACTCAAGTTCAGACAGGAATTTGTTCCTTGGATTTCCCCATTCCAAATTTTCTTTGCAAATTCAGTTTTACTTTCTTCTTGGGTTGTCATTTCCTTCTCTGGTGGATTACTGAGGGTTGTTTTTTTTTTGTTGTTGTTTGTTTGTTTGTTTGTTTTTTCTGTCATATATTCACAGAACCTGAATTTCTGTCTGTGATTCTGATGTTGAGATTCAGTGTATTACCTCTGTCATCCACCTCAAATGGGAAGCAGCATAGACATACTTCTTTATTGAACGCTACTGGCAGAGCAAGTAAAATTACACCCTTCTTTTACTCCACCATCTTTGTACCTCCAAATATGTCACATTATTTTTTCATAAGGTCAGCCAATGTTTAAATTTTAATGGAAAGTGCTGTAAAAATTTATTAAAACTATTCAAGTTTTATTATTGAAACTTCTTTAATGCATGCAAATTTACAACATTTATAAACTCTGAAAAACTTTAAATTTGGGGGTGGAATTCAGGTATATGTAATACTTTTTAAATTAGGAACTGGAGATTGGAGGGGGAGAAGGTAAAGTCAAAGAAAAAAAATGCGTATTTCCTTCTAAATGGCAATGATTTAATCAACTGGGAAAATCTCTTTCCAGATGTTACCCTTGGAGCATATCTATAGCAGCTGTGCACATTTTCTGATATTACAGTTGCTGCAAAATGCCCTTCCTTTAACTTGCCTTTTTTCCCAGAGACAACATTGGCAGGTAGAAATGGCTCTCCAAGCACAGTTGAATGCACAGCTTTTAAGAAGAAGAATATGAAAGGGGAAGCAAAGGGTAGCATTATGGTTTAGTAGCAGTTTTCAGGAAATCAAAAATGGGAGTTAAGTATATTTACACTCCTGTAAGTATTATTGTTTTTATTCTCTTCTCAGAGTTATGAAATATGAAGTTTATCTAAAGTTCATTTTTGTGAGGCTTTTTCCATGTTGTTGTTATTGTTTTTATAAAAATCCTAATGATATTTTAGGAGAAAATTTAGGACACATTCTTACCTAAGAATAATAGTGATGCAAGACAAGTGTATCTTCCTCATCTTCCATAGGCGTCCCCTCCTTCCCCCCCCCCCCCTTTTTCCCCTTGACCCAGTTTGCCCTCTCTTTTATATGCCATGTTGCACGTAATCTTTATTCCCTCAACAGATCTGCTCACAAAAGATTTTATTTTTTTCATGAATTTATACCCAAATGTTATCTCTCTAAAGTTTATTTGCATTTTAAACCTTATCTCAGTCTGTGGAAGCAAAGAATTTAACACCCTGTTAAGGGGATTTTAAGCATCAGTTGGCAGGCAGGAGAATGTTTTCTGCAAGCAAATCCTTTTTCTACTTCTCAGAAATTGTATTCTCTGTAGTTGCTTCTCCATGTGGGAAGGAAAAATAGTTTCAAAATAAAATCTCTAGGTTTAGGGCCAGGCAGACATGAATTTGGATCCCCTCTTATGCCACTAACCTCTTGAATGATCTGGGGATACTCACTTAACCTCTCTTTTTCCATTTCAGATAAGTGACTTACTTAGTAATCAAACCTATCTCATAAGGCTGCTGTGAGAATTGAATGGATTATTGACTAAAGTATATGATTAATAAATAGTAACTATTATTATGGCATTAGTTTGGTTTGGGCTGAAGAGTTCAAGTATTCAATTTACCTTTAATTATTTTTGGATAGATTGCATGTCTTATCCATTCTAATACGAAATGCTAACAGATCTTAAAATGTCCACCACCCCCATGGCTGCCTGTGTCCAATCCAGTGTGGTTAGAATTCTCGATATTTCCACTGGGTGCCTGCCTGTCACATCATATTCAGCATTTTCTCTATTCTTCTTTGCACTCGAATCAATACTCACCTATAGATGTTTGGCCTCCTCTGACAGCAGATAATTCCTGAGAATAGGAATGCTCAGACTCAGCAAGAATAAAGAAGATTAGAGAGCAAAGAGCATCATCTCTAAACTCACAGATTAACCTAATATCATCACCAGCATAGCTATGCAAACTTCACAGTTTCTCACCAACAGGGTTGATTCTAGACTCAAAATTTAGACCTATCGTGACTGTCTTTCTGGACATGACAGACTAGTATCCAGTGATAATTTCAAAACATTCTCATTTCTCAAGGTGATAGTGTCTGGCTAATATCTTATCATGAATCCCATCCTATGTGTTGTTTTTTTTTTCATATTCATTCATCAAGCATTTCCTGGATGCCAACATTAGCCTGTCATGAATCAAGATAATAATGAATATATTCACCCAGGTTATGTTCTGTGTTTTAATAACCTAGTCTAACATGAGCAGAGGGAAGCTATTTATTTTATTGCTCACTTCTACAAAATTCTTCTCTGTATTTCATGTGTTTTATTTTAACATTGCCCAATTCTCTAACCTTGCAATAACAAAATTGACCAGCTATCAATTTCAATTAATTTTTTTTCTTAATTATGATTGTAATATTTCCCACACATTTTTTACTCTGATTATCACTAAATTAATTCAAAGTCTTGTACATTATGCTAAGACATTAATTGATTCACTCTTTCTATTAACCTAAGTTTATTCTGAGTGACATAATTTTTAGGTCATCTTCCTTTTTGCCATTCATACACATATAAATAAATGAACAAAACATGCATATACACATCTTCACATTCACATTATCCACCATCAAAAAATAAAATTCCAACAAATATATTTAATGATGTAATTGGTTTTTATTTGTGATTCAAGAATTGGGCAACCTCAATTCTTCTAACTGAATGAGAGCTTCTACCTGGCTTTCTTAGTAGAATAGTGGGTTTTGTAAAGTGGTAACAAGGAAACAGAACAATAGAGAAAAAAGCTGGTTGGTGAAGGTCAGGTTACTTCAGTTACTCTTCTTCTAAGGGTTAAAGCAGAGGAAACTTTCTTATACTAATTTGAAGAGCTGAGAACCAAACTCAGTTCTTTGAGTTAAGAAATTACTCTGCTGCTGAGTTGGATAGCAGCCCCGGGCTTTCCTTATTATTCTTTCTTAGGTAGATTGGAATCTTCTGTTTTTCAGGAGATTTTCCAGGGGCAGAAATGCTCCTTTTGAGGATATACCTGTTTCCTTAAAGTTTTAGTTTAATTATGTGCAATTTGCCACAATTAACTCAAATTTGGTTTAGAATGGTGCTGGGGCCTGATGCAAGAACTCAGTCCAACACAATGGCCTCTCATAATTTGTGTTTAATAATATACATGTTATACTTACCTAGCAGGGAGGTACCATGATCATGAAGGTGGTTTTCCCAGGGCGAGGCTTATCCATTGCATTTCGAATGTGCTGACCCCTGTGGTTTCCCCAAATGTGGGAAACTCAACTGCATAATTTGTGGTAGTGGGGGACTGTGTTTGAGGTCTCCCCCGGGGAAAAAGAAAAATACAAATATTAATTCCTGGTACAGTAAGTTCTGAAAATGAAAGGCTTCTAAAAACATCATGAACATATTAAAATATTAATTTATAGTGTATGAATAGAAAAATTAAGAAACACAATATAAAGTGAAATAAATTCATAAGGGGAAGAAAATTAATCTAGTTTAAAAATGTTTGCTCATCAAGTAACATTGCAACACAGTACCAGCAGATACCATTCACTGAGAAGACATTTGATTTGTGATACATAATCTATATCTGTAGAATTGAGAATGATATGAAATCCCCTAGGGGGAAAAACGGGCAAATTTCTACTTTGATCAAGAGAAGACAAACATTGTTTCACACCATAGTTTTAGTTTAATTATGTGCAATTTGCCACAATTAACTCAAATTTGGTTTAGAATGGTGCTGGGGCCTGATGCAAGAACTCAGTCCAACACAATGGCCTCTCATAATTTGTGTTTAATAATATACATGTTATACTTACCTAGTAAGTTAAAGCATTGAAAAATAATCATTGTTAAGTTATAGAAATTCTCTTATACTGCTAGTGAAAGCAAGCAAATGAATGGGCGTGTATTAAATAAGATATATGATATATGTTCTGGAGCACAAACAAAAAATGAACACAATAATTTTATTTTTCTCTCATGAAAAAATACAAGATTTGGTACTTTATAGCTTGGGAGTCTTCAAAGAATCTAACCTCTATTTTATTATTTTATCATTGTGGTGATCCCAAGACAGACCTCTATGAATTATGGAAGACAGTGAAGAATATTTTGAGACATCAAGATGAAAAAGAGAATTCAGAGATATGATTATCACCTAGAGATGTTTATGAAAAATTCTACCAACTCAATAATCCATTAAATAAGTACTTATTGTAAAACTATTATATATAAAGCACTAAGAATCTTTCTCTGCATGACATTTTTAAGATAGTTATAATCATTGGAGTTGATTATTTGAATAAACCAATTTTTAAATTTAAAAATCACCAAGAAGGATATTTTACTTGCCAATAAGTAGTTACACATTTGTGAAATATAACAGAAATTTAAAAAGATATTCAATCTTTTCCTACTGAAAACCTGGAGCAGGGAATTAGTTCATGACTTTTTAGAAAAATAATATCTAATACACTTCTAAAGATAAGACATTAGATAATACTAATTTAATTAGTTGATTAGTTCATATATTTTATTCATCATAAATGTTCTGAACTTCAGCCTCTACTCGTTACCATGCAGAAATCTAAACAAAATAATAGTAATTTAAAAATATTTATTTAAATAGAATTCTGGACTTCTGTGGGAAAAGATATATAGACTCATAGTTATAAAAGTAATTTTAAATATAACATTAAAGCTGTATCCATAACGTTGTTTGATCTCAAAGGAGAATTTACTCTTTGATGAAGTTAAGAAGCGAGACACATCTGATAGATGACAAGAAGCCTGAATAAAAGACAAAATGGAATTAGGCATATACAAAAATAAGAAGGGGATGGTAGAACATTTTAGACAAACAGTAGAGTACTAAAATGGCTTGCGATGAGAACAGAGACTGATGGGTTAAAAATTAATAATATTTGGAATGGAATATTTACATCTCGATACATTTTGGTATGCCTAATTTTGCAAGAAAAAAAAAGTCAGATCATCAAACACTTTCATTTTGGATTCATGTTTATTGTGTTAAAATTATGGAAGAAAAAAATAGGAATTGAAAGAGGAAAAGAAGATTGGGGGGAGGGGGAAAGGTGAAAGAAGACAGAAGAAGGAAAACAAGAAGAACTCTTCAAGAGGAAATGTGTGAAACACAAATGCATCTTTGAAACTCTAAGTAGGTCTTGATCAACTAGTAGCAATAACTATATTGCAGGAGATTTGTTAGTGTATCAACTTACTAATTACTCTTTCCTTATACTCTATTCTCTCACATGTACTTGATCATAATTTTAAAAAGAGAAGAAAAGCATTCACAAGCCATTAATTCAAATTCTGGCAGTACAAAAACATTATGCAGTGTAAATTACGTATAAATAGATTAAATTATTCCAGATTAATGTTTGCTTCTGTTCCAAGAAAGTCTTTGTGGTGGTTTGACATGATTACTCCAAATGCTCAATAATTACTCAACTAAAGGATCATTACTGGTGCAATATTTATTTCTGATGTCTTTTTAAAGCCCGATTTAGATGAGAGAATTTTAATCAAGAAGAACTAAGGCAAAAGGTTATTCCAGTTCAAATAATCATATTTTATCACAAAATCAAAGCCATAAGTTTACCAGAAAAATGTTCCATTCTATGTCCTAAGCTCATAACAATATACTTGAGTAATCTAAGTGGTTTTTAATGGTAACAAAAGCACAATCCAAAGCTAAAAGAACTTTTCCTCTCACACATTTTCTCTGCATTTTTCACATTCTAATCATTGACAAGAATTGAAAGCCTTATAATAATAATAATAATAATAATAATAATAATAATAATAATAGATTTTTTCCATTTACTCTATGGCATCTATCTATACAGTCTAAGATATTATTCGGTTTGCACTTGCATCTTTATTCTTCACTAGAAGGTGTTTTCTTCATGTGCTGCTCTTAGCTCCAGTCCTTGTGTTATGCCCTTGGTATAAGAGACACAAACAAATGATGTTTCTTCTTGGTCTCCAGGGGCAATGGCTGTCTTTCTTAACCTCTCAATAACTACAAAAAGATATATGTTTATGCTAGAAATTATGCCCATACACAATAGCTTGTTTATGGTATGTAATTTTTAATCTCTCTAAGTTGATTAAACGATTAATTCAAAGAAAAACAGCATCATTTAGTGACTGGCCTTAACATATGCAAGATTATGCTACATCTTTTTATTAATAATTTAATTGTACATCACATATTCTGAAAATGAAAAGAAACTAATATGTATGTAGATGTGTATTTTGCATATTTTTGTTCATGAAAGCGTCAATTAAAGGAATGACATTTATTTCATCACCTAGCATTATTTTCAATTTTTCTGATGTGTTTATGTTACTAGTGGTTTATTTTAAAATTTATACCTTAATGTGGATGAAAAAGAAGAGTAAAGGATGATAAGTTATAGTCAGATTGATTAAATGGTGACTTCATTCTCCAACAAATGTTTGTACTCTAGTATTAATAAAAATGAAAGACAAATTATTTGTTATTAATTTCTCTCTGATAGCTTGGTTTCATTTCTCAATTTTATAGTTTAAAAAATTCAGTGGTTTGGAAAAATACAATTCAAAGGATATAACTTTTAAAAATAACCCTTTATTTTTCTATAGTTAGCAATTAATGAAGTAAATAAATTTATTTCCCTGACCAGTGGGTTGTAAAACATATTTTATACTATGTGAAGAATTGTTTTAAATATTAAATTATATTTTTGAATATTTCAGCATCAGATTCTTAAATTTTAATTTAAGTAGTGACATCCAACAAGGAGGGAGACTGTAGCTTGGGTCCTCAGTAAGGAGTGTATCTTTGGCCTGTCTCACTACTCTGCCTGAGGAGCAAGTACAGGAAGGAAAACAGGGAGGAGAGTCACTGGTTGGGAAATGCAGGCCATCTGACACCTCTACTGCAAGATGTTGGTGGTATTGGTTTAGCCTTAGCTAAATATGAGACTGAGATTTCCATAAAATCTAGATAATAAATGTGACTACTTAAGGAAGAATGAACAAATATTTTGGAAGCAAATAGAGATATTAAGGGAGTGAGAAAATCCAGAAGAAAGATAGGAATAAGATGAGGGGAGGATTCAACATATTATAGTAGGAGCAGGTATTGCAAAAAGAAAACCTTCTCATGTTTTCCCTTAGTAAATAACCCTCATCAATAATAGTTACACATACCTATCAAATTAAACCCATTTATTTGTATTCAACATGGCCTCCTGAAAGTGTCATATTTTCCTTTCATGGGTCTAGATGCTTCTTATTTCTGTCATTTTCGGATTATGTAATTTTTCTAGGGACACAAGTGTTAATTTGCAAATATCAACATTGGAAGGGAGAAGTATTCTTCAGATAAGTGTTTTCGTTCAAACTATATTAGTAACAGCAATATTATATAAATTAAGGTTTCATAGGGCTTTTTTTCACAATTCAAACACAGAAGTCTATTTCTCTTTAAATGTAAACATTTTATACTTTCCTTAACTGAGAAATGGATCCAACTAGGTATATATGTCTATCTTTGTCTTCCCACACCCACATATCCTGTTGGTCCTCTCTCTCTCTTCTAAGTCAGTTTAGCTCAGAACCCTATTTTATACCAAACAGGTCACCCTTGGTGACTAGCTGTAGACCCTGATCCTAAAACCTGATACCCCTGTGGAGACGAGTAAAATACAAGCAAACAAGAAGAGCAAAGACTATTCAGAGTTTTCTATAGCACAGAAGTCAGCCACTGTCACTTGCAATTTTTGGAGAGACTCCAGGGCAGACGGGGGAGTGGAAAAGTTTTACAGTCTATAAAAATGAAAGATTTAAGGGATGTCCCATTTGAAGACTTTTGGCATCGGGAAGTTGTAACTTGGATAATTTGAAATGAGATATCTTCTCTAATTGATTAAGGGTGTGCATTTTCCTTTCCCGGGCTGGCCCTAAGTTGGAAATGAGAACAAAAATTAAGGAAGCTATCAAATATGGATCGAATTCTGGCCATCTTAAACCACCTGTTAGAGGGGCTATTGTTTGACTTTCTGAACTGTTAGTAAAGCTAGCAGACTGATTTCTTATAAGCATCACTCATGGCAAGTTGGCTTCCTGAGTTAGTTAGCTTACAAAGTGGATTTTCATTTATTTAAGATTTTTGTGGCATTTTTTATTCACTCAAAAAACTCCTTAAAAAACTTACTGAAGTAGGCATTAGCCATTACTTTAAAACATTGATTTAAGGGTAGGTTGTTGGAATGGTGGGTCAGACTACGTGAACTACTATATAGCTTGTATCTCAGATCTGCTAATTTGGTCATGTTATCACATATTTACCTAACACTTAAATTGCATCATCAATCAAAAACACCACTCTTCATCTTTTTATCTATGTCAGTCTATTGTGCTTCTTAATTTTTCATTAAAATGTATGTGTTCCATGTGTTTGTTTATATACATATAAAAATATGTACAAGCATGTTTATTTACACATATGTTTATATATATATGATTACATGATTTATAATAGATGATGCAGATATAGTTGCAGGTTGAAAGGAAATGAGAAGATGAATACAACATAACATTTTTCAAAATAATCTTATAGCCTGTAAAAACGTTAAATTTACTAAATGTGTACTAGTTTGTGCTTGGTTCTATGAAAGGAACAATTGAAATAATGGTTTGAGAAGCACATGTAACTTTTAATTTCTCAGAAATTGCTGTCAATTAAAGTGATGAACAATTAACTAAACATGCTATTAGAATATAAAGCAAAATGTTAAATGAAGGTAAAACAGGAGCACATAGGATAAGTGTATTCGTCCATGTCTTAATCCATGTTCTGTTGCTCTAAAAGAATATTGTCAACTCCATGAACTATAGACAACAGATGTATTTGACTCACATTTGTATAGGCTGGGAAATCCAAGATAAGAGGCTGAATCTGGTGAAGGCCTATTTGCTTTTGTCATCATATAGTAGAAAGTTATTTTATGGCAAGAGAATAATATAGTATGGGGCATAACTCTCTCAGATAACTTTCTCACTCCCAAGATAACAGTTTCTTAAAGGCCCTACCTCTTAATGCGGCTACAATGGCAACTGAATTTCAATGTGAGTTTTTTAGGAAACAGTCAAACCACAGCAGTCAATTGATGCCATATAACAAACTCTTCCACAGATATGTAGAGTAAAATAGCATTCATTTATTCTCAAGGATCTGCAGTTGGCTAGAACAATGATACTTAGGCTGTGCCATGTGGGGCCAGGTATTTCGTAATGTAGCTAGCCTTCCTTTTCTTGTATCTCACCCTCCTTGAATTACCAGGCTAGACTGGGCATGTTCTATTTTTGTGATGGTCAGTGTATGAAAGTGAGCTGAAATTAAGAAGGCTGGGTCTTGGAAAGGGAACACTATAATTTCTACATCTATTTCATAGGCCAAAACAATGCTGCCTGGTCAAATAGTCTCTCTCTTACACACCGGAAAAATAAAGTACAGAAAGAACATGACCAACCTATTTATGAGAGGACTGCAAAATTACAGGGTAAGGTGTGGTGATATTTTGGGGGTCAATAATTCAATTTCATGTAAATGGAGTGTTGAGGCATGTTACAGGTGGGAAACAAGCTGCTTCATAATTCCCAGAAGTTTAGAGAACAGAATTAAAGATAGAAAACAAAATTTAAAAACCCACAGTATGTGAAAGCTGAAGTTTAGAAAACAAGGTGAAGATATGTGATTAATTGTGGAGAATGTCACTCAAGGGTGTACGGAGGGAAGTGACAATTTGGATTGCCTGGTGAAGACATGACCCCCTTGACAGAGTGGTGAAGAAGAAGACAAGAGGCAGAAAGGGAGTCAAGACTGGCCCAGTGATATAATTTACATTTTAGTTACCCTTTCTCCCTTCATAGTCATTCAATTGGAATATTAAATACATTTATTTATTAAGTAAATATAATTTAAGGAAATGATGATTTAAGCATCAGTAAATTTAAAAATTTACTTCATTATTGGGCCTGGAGAACAACAACAACAACAAAATGTCTCAAATTGTAAACAAATAACTCCATATTTTCTAGCATGCCATGCTTTTCTTTCATTTTCCTCTTCCAATTTCTTGCTTATTCTACATCTAGTCTCTTAAAAAAGTGTATGTCTTGTTTCTGTAGATTCCCTCCCTGAAATTGAGAGGAGTATCACTTTTCCACAAGCCAAATGAACAAGATCATCATTACTTTATGCCCTTAAATAAATGCATTAGTCAAGCTGACAATCCCATTGGCAATCAATAAAGACATACAAAAATGGCTAAAGCAAGTGGAGAGTTCAGAAAAGCAGTCTGGTTAAACAATTGCTCACCTAACTGAACTAGATTAATAGTGATTGATTTCAAGTACACCTTACAGAGCATATTTGTCTAACTATTCATCCATTCCCATCCCCTTTCACCTTTCTCCTTTTTCTCAGTGTCAGTTTTACTGATGACTTACAGATTTAGTGAAAGAGCTGATTATAATGTCTTTACTTTCTCAATATAAACTAGAAGTTCTAGCCATATTAATTTCACTGATGTATTGAAAATTCTCATACTTTATATGAGTAATGATAGCTAATACTTGCTTATATTGAAAATATTATAATTCTATAAATTTTCCATGTGTACTTGATTGAAATTAATAGAATTTGAACAAGTCCTTCCTCACCATTTCTTCATTATCTAGTACTCTTATGTTCATCCCAAAGCCATCATTTTTAATAATACTTCTCTCATCTTCACTGGTCTGGCCCTTTATTATTTGCATTTTCATTTATTTAAGATTTTTGTGATTTTTTTATTCACTCAAAAAACTCTAAACAAAAACTTACTGAAGTAGGCATTAGCCATTGCTTTAAAACTGAGAATGAAAAGAATACTGATTTGGTGGTATCTCTCTTACGATTTAAATTCTAATTAAAAAGTTCACAACAAGTGATAATTATGGACAAAATCTAACATTAAGAGTTTAATGGGGGGCTGGGGATGTGGCTCAAGCGGTAATGCGCCCGCCTGGCATGCGCAGGGCACTGGGTTCGATCCTCAGCATCACATCAAAATAAAACAAAGATGTTGTGTCCACCAAAATCTGAAAAATAAATATTAAATCTCTCTCTCTCTCTCTCTCTCTCTCTCTCTCTCTCTCTCTCTCTCCTTTCTTTAAGGAAAAAAAAAGTTTAATGGAAGTAAGAAGAGTAAGCATTACAGAGGTACAAATATAGTCTAAACTGATGGGAGAGGAGGAGCCTTTTGTGAGAGGCTTCAAACTAGTGAGTTTTATATTTTATACTTTTCGGTAGAACTTCATCAAATACTCAAGAAAGGAGGAGGTGTCGAGGACCAAGAATGACTTGTGCAGAGGCTGAGTCAAAATTTATGCAAAAAGAGACAACAAATGGTCAAAGTTAGGTACAGGCTACATACTAAGAGTTTTAGTGCTCTATTAAAATATTTTTATAAAAGTCAATCATGATACTTTGTAACAGAAACAAGTAGTAGTTCATGAAATAAAAGGAATGGAGGAAATAAGTATTAGGCACATTGCCCGTCAACTTACCAGGATATCCAAGGAGAAAAATTCTGGAGTTTGAAATGAGGAAAATAATTCAAAATCCTACCACTGCCACTGCCTCTGTGCTTTGAATACTGCAGCATGAGTCACCACATTGGATGTACACAAATTAGAAAAGGGGAGTTTATATAAAGCACAATGAGTATCAGAGATCACTCCTCACCATCCTTGCAATTATGTGTCATTAACTCCAAACTCATTGTCCAGATCAGGTATGGTTGATTTCTTCATCTGATGCTACATCCTTGCTGCTATGAGAATGGGAAGCAAAATGTCCAGTAATTTCAGCTTCAACTTCAGCACAAGGGTCGATTTTGTGTTTCAGCTTCAACTAAATTCAGAAATTTAGTCAAACATCAATCTAGGTGCATCTGGAAGGGCAGTTTTAGATGAAATTAACATTAAATTTAGTAGATTTTGAGTAATATACATTACTCTAAAAAAGTGAATGAGTTTCATCCAGTTATTTGAAGACCTGTGTAGAAAAAATAAATAAACCTGACTCCTCAGATGAACAAATTCTTGAGATGATATTCTTAAAATTGTTTCTCTTCCTCCAGCCTGTCAACCTACTTTACAACTATTGCACTTGCCATACTCCAAGTCATGTGAGTTATATTCCCTTGGTTCTGTTTCTCTAGTGATACTTGACTAACTATGGTACCTGTTGTGGTTCTTAGGATATGGAATTTTAAAGAAGAGTTTTCTGAATTGCTTCTGGGATTTCTGGAATTGGGTATCTAATCTTACTAAAGACATTAATGACTTTTTTCCAGTAGTAAAGAAAAAAACTGTCAGTCCAAGGCATGATATGACAATGGAGAATTCACACAATATCACCATCAGATATCTCTAATCAAATACTTATATGAGACAAGGTACCAGATGTTTCTATATAACATACCTTATAACATTTTGTCAAACTAATAATTATAATTACATTGGTTGGTTACTCTTTAGACTAGTAGAGAAAGAAAATTGTATGCTAATGGATTCACATTTCAAGCTAAAGTACTACATAAATGATTTGAAAGCTTTTGTGTTTGCCCTGAAAGAGACCCTTACATCCAATAACTGCAGAAATGAGACTGCTGAGAATCAAACTCAGGATCACTCCTCCAAGTGACTGAATTATAATGCAAATTGGATTTTCAGTCTTTCACCAGTAGGGTCTCCTGTTAAAGTGAGGGCATTGATTGGGAATAAATGGAATCATGAAAATTAGAATGGGAATATATAGGAAGACCCTGATGAGACTGCAGACACTGAAACTAATTTCCAATGAGATTTTGCCAGTAAAAGCTGACTTTCCACCCCATTTGTGGAGATTAACTCTTCAAGGATTAATCAATTGAAATTAACTGTTTGAAAGGCCCCTAATAGTTTGTTTGGTTGACTGGCTAGAACATGGACCTCACGTAGTATGTAGTGAATGAAACTGAAATGTCAGATCTAACTTGGTATGTGTAGAGAAATGGATTCTTAGGAAGATCAGAATATTAGAGTACATTTATCACTTATGATCTATTCAACCATCCTGGATGGATCAGGAAGAAACACCTTTCATCATGACTAAGAAAAATAAATTTAGGAGGGAACCCCCATGAACTTTGAAGAGTTCTAGAATTGATCTTCTCTGTAAACCAGAACTTACAGTGGAAACTGCAGCCAGTATATTGGGAAACTGAAATGCTGTGGGTATAAGTACATATCAGAGTTGGGTCAAGGGGAGGAACTCAATTGACAGACACAAAGTGTGTATGGATATCATAAGTAGCAGTAGAGTTAAAGAAGCAATCAAAATAGTCTGACTTGCTGGGCATGGTGGTACATGCCTATGATTCCAATGCCTTGAGAGAATGAGGAAGGAGGATTGCAAGTTCAAAACTAGCCCTAGCAAATTGGCAAGGCTCTAAGCAACTCAGAGAGATCTCTTTCTAAATAAAATGCCAAGAAGGGCTAGGAATGTGATTCAGTAGTAAAGTGCCCCTGAGTTCAATCCCTGGTTCCCCCACCCCCTAAACAAAAAAATAGTCTGACTTGAAGATACCTATTATACCTATTTACACCTATTACACTGGCTGGTTCATCATAGTGTTTCTAGAAGTGAAATAAATGGGAAGTCTATTAAATTCTTATTAGATTTGTACAACTCTTTCAAGAGTTGAGAGATGGAGGGTGATGGCTGCTACCAGTCTCATTCAATTCACAGGATTGTTATCCACAAAAGAGAGATGCTATGATGGTAGATAGGCATTGAGAAAGTCCATAGATGATAGTGGAAAGTCCATAGATGAACATGGAAAATGATAGTAGATTGAAGTAAGTTTAATCAAATGGTGACTCCAGTTGAAACTGGGGCACACAATGAGTTAAAATGCTTGAATAAATTAACACATTCACAAGTACCTGGTATATAGCTATTGATCTGAAATATACTTTTTCTCCATCTCTTTCTGTGAAGGCCACAGAAGCAGTTTTTCTTCAGCAGGAAAGGTTAGCAACACACCTTCACAGTACTTCCTCATGAATATATTGACTATATAGCCCTCTGTCATAGTTTAATTAATCACAGGGAAACTGATCATCTTTCACTTCCATAAGACATCACATTTGTTCATTACTTTGACAGTATTATGCTGTTTGGGCCTACTTATTAGAGTCTGTAAACAAGTCAGGATGGCTCCTGGCATTTTGCCAGAGGGAGTGGTTTGTGAAGTAAAGCCAGCAAGCCATTAAGTGTGGAGATTCCTTATTGGTTGACTGCTGTATCTAGTTTATGTTAATTAAGATAAGCTGTGTGTAATGTATATATACCCCTCCTGTCCTACAATAAACTGTTCCCACTCCTGCTGTATCAATGTACACAAGTTGTTCGTCACCCTCCCCCCCCCCCACAGTTAGTTTGCTGCAGCCGGACTGCGGCACCTAGTGAGCAAGACATAGCAACTACTCAGCCCTTATGGATAAGATATTTGCATATCATAGGGTACAAAATAAATTCAAGGAAAGTTAATGGAAAATTACAAAAACCTGGGGATGGGGGTATAGTTGAGTGGTAGCATGCTTGCTTAACAAACATAAGTTCTTGGCTTTGATACCCAGCACTGCAAAAGACTGGGAAATGAGGAGAAGGAGAACAAGAGGAAATTTTTTAAAAAAAAAATGAGAAAATTACAATATTTGAATTCAGGCAGAACTTCATTCCTGGAGAGGAATGAAGCTTAGTAGTAGATTATTTGCCTAGCATGTGTTGAGGCTCTGGGTTCAATCCTCAGGCCCACATAAAAGTAAATAAAATACAGCTATTGTGTCGATCTTCAACTAAAAATATTAGAAGAAGAAGAATAAGAACAACAACAACAACCACCACCAATGGTGTCCATGAACAAAGTGGCCAGAGTAGCAAGGGTCAAGATTATGCTTGGGCTCTGCAATATGGACTTCCTCTTACTAAGGCTGATTTGGCCATAGCAACTGCTACATCTCCAGTCTTCCAACAGTAGAGACCAACAATTAGACTTCACTATGGCATTATTCTCTTCATGATTAGCCAGTTATCTTGTTTTGTTATATGGAGCAACTCCCAGCATAAAAGTAGCAGTATTTTCCCTTACTGGAATACGTATACATATATACATGTATCCAAATATATGGGTTTATACTATAATATGTATATATGTGTGTATGTGTGTGTGTGTGTGTATATATATATATATATATATATATATATATACACACACATATATTTCTGTGTATATTCATAAATAAACATATATATTTTATATATGTACATATGTATTTTATTTATATATAATATATATATACATTTATATATGTGTGTGTGTATTATATATATACATTTATATATGTGTGTGTGTGTGTATATATATATATATATATATATATATATATATACACACACACTACTTACAGCATAAAAGTAGCAGTATTCTTTCTTACTTATACTATTGTAATACCTTACCTGAATTCAATGATTATGGCAAAACTATAGTCTGTGGACCTTTCTCAATGCCTATCTACCTTCACAGCATTCCACATAGTAATGGGATCTAGGAACTCATGCCACATCAAATATAATCGGTAGCAGGTTAATGTTCATAACATTCACTGTTCTTACCCCATCATTCTTAATCAGCTGGCTCAAAATGACAATGGAATAGCTTCTTGAAGTCTCAGTTATAGCACAAGCTAAGTAATGACACCTTGTGTAACTGAACAAGATTCTCCAGGGTGCTATATGTTCTATAAGCAAATTTCAAACATATGATGCTCTTTCTTCAAAACCAGGATGCACAGGGGTGGAATGTCTGTAGGGGTAGGAAAGTCTGTGGACACAGAAAGGATTTGCAGTTTAAGTCCATTCATTGTAAAGGATGAACACTGATAAAATTTCTTCTTGTAGAAAGATCAGGTTTTTTTCTATTAAGACCTTCAGCTGGTTGGATGAAGCCCATTGACATTCTGGAGTGTAATCTGCTTTTCTCAAGGTCTATTGATTTAAATGTTAATCTTCCCCCCAAAATGCTGTCTTAGAATACATAGAAAAATGTAAAATCAAATATATTAGTACCATCATCAAGTAATGAAACTGACTCCTAAAATTTATATATATACATATATATGTTTATATATACATGTATATGTTTATACATACATATACATATAATTTGCAAGGAGAGAATATTTTATAGTTTACATATATACATATATAATTTATATATTTCATATATATTCTTGTGTATGTGTATATATATGTATTTATATATTTTATTTATACATATATATACACTTACAAATGTGTGTGTGTGTGTATATATATATATATATATATATATATATATATGGAAAGAGAGAGAGAGAGAGAGAGAGAGAGAGAGAGTATGTGGCTGCTGGGAATGTTTTTGTAACCTCTTGGTCCCTAAAGAGATAGAAAGAGATGGATAAATTTCTCTTTCTCTCCTCTGTTGGTCTGTTTTTCTGGAGAACATTGACTAATACAGTAAGACATATGAATCTCCAAGATTCCCAAGGTCAGAATTCCCTTAATATATAAGTGCTTCAAAAGCTGTGTGGCCAAATGTGTCCCTACTCAATGAAGATGAGATTGTGCTTCAATATTTCAGTAATTTTAAATGACAAAAACATATTCCTTCTTTCTATACAGCATATTTCACAGATGTCCAGTGGCTCTATTTGGTTGTGTAATAGTTTTCCTTATTGTGGGTCATAGATTGACAGAGCAATATTGCCACCACTTTCTGAGACCTTTCTAATTCCCATGGCAAAAGTAGCAGAGGCTACAGGAAGTATGAATTAACTTTTAAGCAATCCACTGTAACAAAGTTCTTCACAAATTGTATTGGTTGAAGCAAGTATTACCGCTGTTCACTGTGACTGGTCCTTGCTTCCTCAAATGCTGAAGTATAACACCAGAGAAGCACGCTGAGCTAAGTGTAGAGTGGAAAGTGGAAGGCTTTTTTAAAGGATAGAAGAAAAGACTCCTCCTCCCCACTCAGGAAGAAGGGGACCTGAAAGGCAGAATCCGTGGAAAGGGGCAGTCTTACCTCTTTTATATCTAAGGTCTTCTTTGGTCCTCCCACATTCCTCTCCTTTATTTCCATCTATCATGCTTGTGATGGGGGATGCAGGTGGGAAGGCCAAAAGGTGGGAAACAGGTGGACTCAGAGGGCGGGGGAGGAGTGATCTGGGCTGGAAGGGCCTAGGTCCCTGTTTTGCTGGAAGCTACTTCATTAACAATTCTTTAAGAAGGGCCAGGTGAATCGGATACAAAAACATATCAAAAAAATTGTACACCATGATCAAGTAGGATTCATCCCTGGGATGAAAGGCTGGTTCAATATACGGAAATCAATAAATGTTATTCACCACATCAATAGACTTAAAAATAAGAACCATATGATCATNAACATGAGCTAATGGTCCCAGAGACCTCTCTGTGTGCAAGCATATGTGTGTTTTAAATAAAATAAAAGTACTTTGAAAACTCGGAGGTCACAAGATTGTTAAATTCTGTTAATTTTGTCCAAAATTATACATATTTTAAAATTCTGTTGCAACCAAAGAAATTATAACTTAGTCTTAGTTATAAAGAAAATAAATAATTGGTTTGTTACTAATATGGGAAACCTTGCTGATTGATTCAAATAAGCACAAGTCAGGACATGTTCATTCACTTGTGGTTAATTATTACTTGCATTTGTTTTCTATTGCTACTGTAACAAATCATCACTAACTGAGTGAATTAAAACAACAAAAATGTATTCTCTTTCAGTTCTGGATGTCATAATTCTAAAATCTAAATTCTAAAAAAAAAAATATATATATATAAGAAGGGCCAGGTCCTTGGGGACATTAACATTTCAATTTCCCCAGTTGTTGTTTTGGTTTTCCTGGGCTCAGATTGGACTCCATTTTCCTTATTGGACTGGATATTAGACCCAATTTACCTAACTACACTAACTCCCTATCTTTAAGTCTGGCTTCACGAGGAATAAGATCAGGTCTGAATTCACAGAGCTGGAATGCTATGATCCAAATAAACTACCATTAGTGCATTAATATTGTAGAAATGTGACTCTGATAACTGAGAGGACAGGATTGTATAGGGACAGTCAGAGCTGATGAAAGAGCACTTGGTTTAGAGAGCTATTACAATAATCCAAAGAAGAAATGCTAAGTGATTATTCCCATAGTAGTTGTAAAAACAAAGAAAACAAATTAAACAATCAAAAAGAAGTAGACCTACTTGGAGTTATTAAGAAAAAAGAATTAATAAGGCATTTTTTCCAGTGGGTTCTTGAGTTTTTTATAAAAAGAAGAGCTCAGTGACAACATATAGGTATTTAGTTTGGATAACTGAATAAGTTTAAGGTTCATTTTTATGTAATAAATTTAGTGACAGTTGACCATCCTTATTCATTAATATAAATCACATCTAACCTGTGAAATGCTTTGCTTGATAGGGATAAAGTTCACCATTTTGAGTTTGAGAAACCGTAGATTTCCAAGAAGTGTGGAGTAGACAAAATTGGCAGGAGCTAGATTTTAGGAATATCAGAATAGCCTTGGTAGCTTTGTTTATGAAAACTGAATAGAGAAAGAAGAAAATAAGGTGGAACAGAAATCCCTTTATTTAAACATTCCCCATCAGAAGACAAGGAAATTGAGGAAACAAGCAAAACCACACAAACTAACAAAATTAGAATTGACAGACACAGAGGTTCAAAGCACCTCAAGATAGCATGCAGTCAACATTAACCAGGTAAAGAGAAAAATGGCACCATTTCTTGAAGAAGAAAAGTTTCAATTTTTAAGAAGTGAAATAAGTAAAAAAAAAGGTAATCTTAAGTTCAGAGTACTGTCTTAGGATAATCATTTCTCTGCACCTATAGCACAGTCATGGCTTTTGACAAGGGTTTCTTATTAAGCTTATATGTTGTTAGCTGGTATATTTTGCTTGGTAATGTAGTTGGTTCTTAAAATAGAAACTTCACTTTTATTATAAAAAATATTGTGTGCCTTTGACATATGACTAGACCCTCTTGGTATGAGTTGACATGCCATAGAGAAGAAAACATCTGTCCTTGAGGAACCTATGAGTGACAAATTGATGGAGATTTATATTAGTGAGCAACATTTATGGACATAATTTACAATATTCTCTGAGTAAAACTTAACATATTTACAGAGTAGTTTTATATCTAATTATGGAGAATATAGCAAGAGGGCATATTTTGACAGGTAGGGTCAATGCTGTTTGAGAATGGAGAAGATTTTGTTTATGGAGCTGTCTGCAGATGGAAACATGTGATCGGCTTTTGTTTAAAAGCTATAGTTTCATCTTCACCCACAAAGTGAACTCATATATGACCAACAGAACATTTCCCATGGCACCCATAATTACAACATTATGTGAAATTATCATTTCTATAAAGGTAAAGTACTTTATGGATTATGGATGTATACTTATCTCCAAACTGAAGTTGTATGTATTAAATATGTATAGCTTTTTGTATGTTGAAAAGAAATAAGAAAATAGATGCTTGTGTGGAAATAAAAGAAAATAATCAGAGCTCTACTTTTGAATTAATTTCTTCTATAAATCTAAAACTGCTAAGAACAAAGACCATTAATTAAAAATAAAATGAAATAAAAACATGATCAATTTCTATATCTATAAGAAATCAGGTAGCATCTGAGTATCATATTCCTTATGTGTGCCACACTAAAAGAATATTTTTATTTAATTAAATTTAAGTTATAAATCTCAGAATATGAACCACTTATAAATATATTTACTATAGTTGATGTATGTAATGTATCAATTAAATTTATTTTAGTTGAATGGCTTTTCTCTAACTAACATAATGTGATTTTTATATAAATCAGTAATTGGAATAAAAAAAGATTTTGTTTAGCAAAGAGTTTCCATAGTCTTATATTCACTTTCTTACATACTAAAGCAAAAAAAGAAAAAAAAAGAAAAGAAAAGAAAGAAAGAAAGATAGATCTTTACAACAAAGAAAGATCTCTGCATTCTAGTTGATCTCTGTTTTTGGTGACATTTCAGAACAAACCAGTTTCTGCATTATCAAGGACAAAAGAAATAAGAATAGACTGTATTTATGTGGGGAAAAGCAATACAAAACTACAAAACAAAAATCAGACTTCTAGTCATTGTTTTTGTATTGATACCACAGTACAAGAATGGATTTACAGCAGAGAAGGAGAGTATTTATAGTGCTCCTTGCTACATTAGAAAAAAATCAGAGAAGAATAAAGAAAGAATAGAGGAAACTATAGAACAGTGCTAATGGCTTCTTCTGTGACCTTGGGCAAGTCACTTAACCTCCTGGTGACTCAGCTTTTCCATCTGTAAAACTGAATGGTAATTACCTCATTTATTCTCCCCTCAAAAGGTTGCCATTTGTATAAGCCTGGTCAGCACCAAGGATATTTCTTCAAGGCTTCTTTCTTTTCATAACCTGGTGCCTATTTTTCACAATTTAAATTATGATTAATGTGATCACTATAACAAAATGAAAGGAAATACATAAGTTATCCACTTATGCTGTACAATAGCTGATAGCTAAGCCATGATAATATGTGTCTAATATATTTTTCCTTTGTGTAAATGAGTACAGATGAAAGGAAAAAGCCAAAGAACAAGAAAAAACTACATTTAATCAGATATCAACCATCACTTATTTCTTGGTGGTTTCTCTATTTTAATTCAGCTTCTTTAATTTTAAAACTTATTGAACTCAGAATCAAAGCCTTCAATGAAGACGACACCATCTGCTGTGAAGACCCATTTTTACTGAATCTCCTCTCAGTGTTACTCATGAGGTCATCTACTTACCTCACTCTTATCCTTCAGAAAAATGCAAACAGATGTTCCACTGTTCTCCTGTGTATCATCAGATCTGACTAACAATGGTAAAGTTCAAATTGGTAAATCTTCTCTGGTCTACATTATATCTTCCAAATAACTTTGAGACTACCTAGTTTCTTGACACCACTTTTATCATTCAGTAAACACATTGATTACTTGACAAAGAAGATTTCAGCTAAATTGAACATTTTTAAGATCGATTTGGCCACTGTCTCACTATTTGAAGAACTAATACAATTTTAAACACATTTATTGTTCTCACATCCAGGATATTGTCCTAAAAATGCACTCTCAAGCCAGAGCATAAAACTCTTCAATAATTTTTATAACCCTGTATGAACAATTATTTTACAATTAACATCTAGGATTACCAATCCAAAAAACGTGTCCAAGCAGTAGAGGAATGTGTTATTTAGATATGATGAATAATTATGTTTGATATTTGTGGTTACTGATTTATATATCCAAGTGGCATATGAACTATTTTAGCTAGAAAATAATTTAAAAGGAGAAATTGAAAGAAGGAGGTGTTTTGAGTCAGAAGCAGATTAACAATAGTTAAATCAACTAAAAATTAAGAAACACTGGACTAATAAATGCCATCACAATACATATTCCCAGGATATACATGGTTTTATTATTAAATATTTATGATACCAAAATTCCACAAAAAACATAATTCTATGGCTTTTTAATGTGTCTCATACTGTCTGAAAACATGCTGTACAAAGCCTTCTAACACAAGGAATAAGGAATTTCTGTAATTGTTTCAATTTTCTAGAAATAATGCCTAACTTTTCATCTCATAACAGACCTCCCCTTTTCTACAGGATCCCATAAATTTTTCTTACTTTTCTTAAATCCTTGACAAGCCTTCTTGAGTATTTCCAGATTCTATTATCAGTCTCCTTGTGACCTTGTAGCTTCTCTCCTCTGCTCCATACTCCAAACAATATTACATGTTTAGGTGGTTAGTGAAGAACCTTACTTTGAAGTGAAAAACTCTGCTTTGGTTTGGGTAGCAAACTACCCAAATGTAAAGGCTTTAAATGGTAACTTTAAAAATTATGTTTCATCACTTTAAACCTTATGAATTTGGATAGAGCTTCACTGGTT
This sequence comes from Marmota marmota marmota, assembly GCF_001458135.2. Lineage (NCBI taxonomy): Eukaryota > Metazoa > Chordata > Mammalia > Rodentia > Sciuridae > Marmota > Marmota marmota. Next base: position 8,172,029 of record NW_025999961.1, read on the forward strand.
AATTCTTTTGTACTTTGTGGCATTACATGGGAAAACTCCGTTGTATCATTAAAGAGATGGTCTCACTTGTAAGGTACATGATGGTTTTGCTCACATACATGTGACATTGATAGGATGACTTTAGATGGATCTCATCTGGGACTCTAAGAGGTATCTGTGTAAACATGGCAGACACTGGGTAGATGGATTTCTTACACAGAAGCTCAAGGGCTTTATATGATTTTTATTTTAGAGCAACTTTAGAAAATTGCAAAGACAAACCAGGAAATTTTTATAGAAACACACATGGTTTCCCTGGTGTTAATATATTGCATTTGTATGTGTTATAGTTTAGGTGTAAGGTGTACCCCTTATACCTATGCAAGAAAGTCTACAGGTGAAATGATTGGAATCTGAGAGCTTTAACCTAATCAGTGCATAAATCTGGTTGAATGGATTAACTGAGTGGTAATTGTAGGGAGGCAGGGTATGGCTGGAAAAGATGGGTCACTGGGAGTGTTTTGTTGGGGCTTTATTTTATACTTGATGAGGGAAGCCGTCTCTCTGCCTTCTGATTGTCATGTCTTGAGCTGCTTTCCTCCACCACACTCCTCCACCATAATGTTCTTCCTCACCTCCAGCATGGAACAATGGAGCTTGCCATTTATGGACTGAATCCTCTGAAATCGTGAGCCTTAAAATTTTCTTTACCTCCTCTAACTATTCTTTTTGGATCTTTGGATCACAATGACCAAAAAGCTGACCACAATGGTATAATCCACATTTTAAAAATAATAAATTATATTCATACTTTATTATTAAGTAAAACACACACTTTGCACCTAATGCACTTTTTCTGTTCCAGGACTTCATCTAGAATAGCATATTACATTTTCTCACAATGTTTCCATGGCCATGCATTTGTAAAAATTTCCTTTTTTTAAATGATCTTGAAAGTTTTTGGATATCCCTAAATTCTAATTTCTTCAATATTTGTCATTTGATTAGACTGAATGTATCTTTTCTCTCTGGCATCTAGTTGATTAGGTCAGTAGAGAATCCTAGCAGGAAACCAGATGAGGATGCAATCATGTTTTATATTTTCATGTTTCTTCTAGGTGAGAAATTTGGGCTGCCTGTGTCCTTTGAATACAAGGCAGTTACTCCATTGAACTTGTTTTCCCACCCACTTCTCCTTCCACTTCTGGGATTAAAAGTAGTTGCAGCTTCACACTTTCTCATGCATAATAATTTTGCTACTTCTCATGATCTCCCTGCTCCTCAAGCCACTTCCTTATTTTTAGTATCTTTTTAGTTGTACATGAGCACAATATCTTTATTTTATTTATTTTTATGTGGTGCTGAGGATTGAACCCAGAGCCTCACACATGCAAGGCTCTACCACTGAACTGCAACCCTACCAAGCCACTTTCAAAGACATAATATGACTCAAAATGTCAATAACTCTCAGTAATATCAGGTGGTTTAGATATTTGTGTTCCGTATGCCTCCCCTAACACAGTGCTAGGCACATTTTTGGAACTCAAATTTTAAAAGAATTATTTAAATCCAGGAATGTCAAGGATGGACAAATGTTTTAAAGCAAATTGTTTTGTGAAAAACTGTAACATTCTTGATGTTTGAGAATGAAAACTGTGTTGTGTCACTGTAAAAATACCTAAGATTAAAACAAGAAAGTTGTTTTAATTGTTGCTTTGGGCTGGTAGTGGCATAATCATGGTAGCAAAACATGGTGAAGGATGCCTTTTCAATTCACAACAGACAGGAAGCACAGAGGGAGAGGAAGAAAAGGACCAGGTTCCTAATGAACCCTTTAAGAGCAGACCTCTGATGATCTACTTCTTTCCACTAAACTTACCTACTAAAAGTTTCATCATCTCCCAATAACACCATTGGCTGGGACCAATCCTTCCACACATGGACTTTCGTGGGACAATCAAGAATCAAACTAAAGCAAAAATATTGTATCATGAAGTCATATGCATATTAATTCAATAGTAATTATAAGAAAAATAATCTGCATACATGACTACCTAAAAACTAATACATATATGTATGAAATATAAGATGTTAACAAACCAGCAAAGACAACAGCTTTTATCATTATATGCAAATATGAATATTTGGGCTGCACTGTACAATTCTTATGATATGAATTTGCATTGGCATCATGTAGCATTATGCATTTATAGTTTTGTTAATGCAATACATAACTGCACTTTGCAAGCTAGACCTTCTGAAAGTTGACAGACATCAGGTAAATCAAACCACACTACAAAGCTTAAATAAACAATTCCCTGTGTTAAAAAATAATGAGTATAATGATTATTCTAATAGTACTATGTAAAGTCTGTTGTCATGTCTCTGAATCTTAAACTGATCATAAAAGCTGAGTGAAAATTCCACTTCAAAGTTTTTTTTCAAAAGACAATAAATTTTAATGCATTTAAATTCAAACTAGTCTATTATTGTTGAAATTTTTTTGCCAATAATTGGTAATCTATTACCTGTATATTTTATTGTGATACTACTGATTGTTACCATTCTCTTGCTGGTATTGTGACATTAAAATTATTTAACAAATATCCTGGGAATTGGAAGGAATTCCTCAGTATTCACACACAGCCTTTTCTACTGCATGTATAGTAGTTGTTCCATGTCTCCCAGGCTGACCTAGCATTAAGTAAATTGGATGTCAAGTGTGTCAACATGTTCTAACTGCCAGTGACATTGTCATTTGTGCTCCTGAGAAGAAAGACGAAACATCCTGAAAGGAACAGAATACAGGATTTGGAGAAGCGAGTGGAGTACAGACAATTTTTCTTTTATTTTTGGATTTAATATATTCTGATATTTCCATGCTTCAGCACTTTGACACCACTGCCACAACCTGTCTATCAAGCACGGAATTAGAAGCAGCCATTTATTCCTTCATATTCCCACACAGACCCAGAGAACAGTGCAATTAAAACTGTGGCTAGAAGCTGGCAGGCCTCAGTTTCTTTTAAACGTATTTCGTAGCAGGTACCTATCCCTTACTGACAACCAATTAAATTGCACATATTATCATGGAAATAATTTTCCTTTTTTTGCAATTGATTAAATAGTGGTAACTTAAAAAAATACAGTTGCAAATACAACTTCTACACTTCTTTTTATATTTAAAAAAAAACACTCAGGTTTGCTTCTAGAAAAAAAAATTTAGTATTGTCATTTTTTTTAATATTAAAATAAATAAAATATTTTAAAGCTTAATGTATTCCTGTTATCTGAATGCTTTTTATTTATAATACTGAATGGTCTCATCTAGATTAGATTTCACTCTGTTGGTTCTAACATATTTTGAATAATCATGACTGAAGAAATTCCTGAATTTTAGTCTACTTTTTAAGACCCACTTAAATCTATACCCAGTTGAATAAGCTTCTCTAAATTTCATTAAATTATAAGAGTGTTGGATTTCTAAATATGTTAGCATTTCAAGCCTATGTCCTAAAATTACCTCTGCTCATCTATATTTTCCCACTTGATTTTGCACTCTCCAAAGGAGAAAAATATGTAAGGAAAAACTTAAATTGAAAAATTTGATGATCATTTTTTTTTTCCCTTAAATGCATTACCCCACTTCCGTTAGTCACAGAAAAGTTCAAATTATAAGCTGAACATATTGTAGCCCATATCTTTTACAAGACCACGTTTTTTAACATTATTTATACCACAACCAGATTTTGTGTTAATATCTCAGCAAAGAAATGTCAGAAAAATGTTGTGAAAGCTTTTGGACAATCTTTACAATAGAAATTTAATCTTTCATTCTTCTGCATAGATTTCTGTGATAATGGCAGCAAATTCCCATAGGCATTTGAATCAAGAGGTAAACCAAAGAACAAGGAGATTGGAGGTGGGATCCCTGACAATGTAAGTAAACTTTTTAAACTTCCAAGATGCATAGTCCAAATTTGCTTTTGAGATAACCTATTATCTTTCTTGATCACACTCATTGCATGTTTGTGTTTTGCCATATGCAATAAAACTAAACCTAAATAGTAGAATAAGATGGACGGATGAGAGAACTCCTTTGATATTTGAGTATAACAAACCACACAACCATTCCATGTTTTATTCTGTATGATTAAAATTCTAAAATTCATCAAACTTATATTTGAAATCTATGCTATAAAAGAGAATAGAAAATCCACATTATAAGTCATACAGTTGTATTCTAATAAGCTATAATAAATATTACACATAATCTGTCTCTGATATACTATTTATTGAGTACAAAATCACAGTGACCCCATGTATACTCTATTTCCTGTGAGTCATCAGTAATATATGTACTTATATGAGTGGGTCGGTAATACACGCAGGCATCATACACAGATCATTGGTGCTACAGCAACAGAACACATTTTTTGTATTTGGGTTTTTTTCCATTTATCAATTATATTGCTCAGATGAAAATATTTTCCTCACTATGTAGTGGGCAATCATTGAACTTTGAAGTATATAAAGATAAAATAGCTATATTTTATCTGTCTATGTATTTCATATCTATTTCTTGATTCACATTTAGATATAGATACATCTTCTTGAATAAGTAATGGGAAATGGGCTTGTTTTGCTACAAAGAATTTTAAAAACTTGGACAACATTCCTAAAACAAAAACTGTCAGACATTGTACAATAGGTAGTATAGAATGGTGATCATTGAGTTTTATAATCACCCACTAATTTATACTTAGAGGAACTATGATAATAGTGAAAAATTTGCAGAAAAAAAAACTTTAGTGTATCTATGATAAATATACCCAGGAACATAAAGGAATAGCTATTCATAAGGAAGAGTTAAATATAACATATAGAACTATCAGAAAATTCTAAAGCTGAAAAATATAATTTCAAAATGAAAAAAATAATTATGAATTGATAGACTCTAGTGGAATTCAGGTCAGTAAATTAAAAACATTAAAAAGAAACTGTTTTAGCAGAAGTCCAAGGAATTAATTGAAAAAAAAATTTAAAAACCTACAAAGCTGTAGCAGGTAGGATAGTAGCCTACCAAAATGATATATCTTGTAGCCCAACCTGTTTAGTTTACAAATGTGGGCTTATTTGGCAAGTTTTTGTTGTTTTTATGAGAAATTGAACCCAGGGCACTTAACTACTGAGCCACATTTTCATCCCTTTTTAAAACAAGGCCTCACTGAGTTGCCTAGGGCCTTGCTAAGTTACTGTGGCTGGCTTTGAACTCATGGTCCTTCTGTCTCAGCCTCCCAAGACACTGGGATTACAGGCATATACCAGTCTGCCCAGGGCATGGTATCTTTACTGAAGTAATTAATCAGGAAACATGAGCTGAGATTAACCTACATTTTCTGGGTGAACCCTATGTTCAATGACAAGTGTCTTACAAGAATACATAGGGAGGGGCTGGGGATGTGGCTCAAGCTGTGGCAAGCTCCTCTGGCATGCGTGCGGCCTGGGTTCAATCCTCAGCACCACATACAAACAAAGATGTTGTGTCTGCCGAAAACTAAAAAATAAATATTAAAATTCTCTCTCTCTCTCTCTCTCTCTCTCTCTCTCTCTCTCTCTCTCTCCCTCCTCTATTTAAAAGAAAAAAGAATACATAGGGAGACACATATAGGGGAAATGAAAATAAAGAAGAAACTAATTGATGATGGAAAGAGAGATGAAAAACAAGTGAAGAAATTCTGGGAGCCAACAGAGCAGAAGTGTGAAAGCTTTCTTCCTTAGAACCTTCAGCGGGAGCAGATCCGGTTAACATCTGGATATCAGACTTAAATCTTCTATAATATAGTGTAATATATTTGTGTAGTATTAAGTCATCATATATGCAGTATGCATTCATTAAAGTACATGAGAAAAAAGACAGAAAGTCCTGTTTCATTCATACAAATAAATATTTATTATCTTCCTCTTTATATATAGTATATACACACAAATCATCATACATGTTATTGGTAGACATCATCTATAGATATCATGAATGTCTGATTATCCTACAACATAAATATGAATAATGACCACTGAAAAAATACATACTTATCCCCAAATTTGATTACTGTAAATCCACCAATCCAGAAAGCTGCATAAACTACAACCATTTAAGGCACTGAGGCACATAATAAATTGAAATAAAATCAGTGATCAAAAAAATAAAAATAAAAGATGTATTAGAAAAGGGGGAGCAGACTGCAGATACCTCTTCAGAAGCAATTCAAGTGAAGTAACAATGGAATAAAACTTCAAAGTGTTCAAAAGCAACAAATCCATTTAGAATTCTTTATCTACCAAAAATATCCCTCACAATTATATAAGAGTAAAATATTATTTGAATACACACTATGGTACATTGAGAATATACATCAGAAAATATAGAGATATGACTGAAGGCACCAACAGCACTGCAGAAAAATATAATTATTAGACTGAGTGTGAATGAATAAATTACGTAGTAAAAAGTAATCCAAAAGAATATAGAAAAGGAAAAATGAAATCAGAAGAGATGTTTAAAAAATGGCAAAACTATGTAGATTTAAATGTGACAAATGAAAATTATCTAAATAGCTATGCAAGATAGATTTGATTGTTATACTGAATTTTTAAAAGCAAGACATATAAAATGTTGCCTAGAAACATTTGACTTAAATATAAAGACACATATAAATTAAAAGTAAAAGGATAAAAGATTATATACTGTTGAAATGCTAATTATAAAAAATCGAAAAGTCTACACTAATGATAGAAAAAAGTAAACTTGAAAGCAAATTATCAGTTTAAAAGAAATATTTCTTAAAAATGTTTATTGTGAAGACACGGCACATACTAATGTAAAAGAAACAAAATTTTACAAAAATGAACACAACAGAAAAAGGCAAAAATACAAATATAAAATTCACTAATCCTCTTTCAGTAATTGATAATAAATTCTGAGAGAAAATCAGTAAAAATTTAGAAGACAGAAACATCACTACCACACTTGATCCGATTTTTCTTTATGAAACATTAGGTTAAATTATCAAATGTTAAGGGTTTTGGTTTTAAAAATAATTAATAAAATAAAGAATACACACATTATTCAAGCATAATATTTTCAACATTAACTATATTTTGTGTTGTAAACATATGTCATTACAGTTTAGAGCATTTGAATCTAACAGAGAACTTTCCCAATCATCAAAATATTCTATTAGAAATGAGTGAGCAAGAAATCCTAAATTTCTCAACATTTTTTTGGAATTAAGCACAAACATGTTTATGGCCTTTTAAGTAGTTACCACTTCACAGGTACATAGGTATAGATTTTTCTCTAAACTTATGGAGATGCACAGCTTCAATATGTACAGCTTTTTATTTAAAGAAAATAAGCAAGACACTTCAATAATCCATGGTTTAAAACAAGTCAAAGGGATAAAAATAAAGTATTTTAAACTAAATGAAATACATAACCCCTACATGAATCACTATGTAAATTAGTAGTATGAAGTTAAAGAAGAGGTTAGAGTAAAATTAATTACTTTATGACTTCTATTTATTTAGTTTGTAGTTAGAGCTTTCATCATGCTAAGCAAGTGTTCTGCCAGAAACTACATCTTCAATGCTAAGTTAATATCTTTAAATGGCTTCTTTGTGAAAATGAATTGAAGTGTAAGTTAATGATTTGAAGCAAATTATACTCAAAATAAACCAAAAGAAGAAAATAATAAAATATGTATAGAGCAATGAAACAAATTCAATAAATCAAAAGTAAAAGAAAAAGTCACAAAATATTTATTTGAAAAACTAATAGAATAAAATGTTAGCAAATAAGTTGAGAGAAAAGAAAGTAAGTATATATTTTCAATGTTAGATGTAAAAACTAACAGATAAATATGGTCCTTGTAGATAGGAAATGCATAATGAGAGAATAACATGTCCAAACTTTGGTTAAATGATTTGAAAATTTCAAATTGTTTGAAAGAGACTTCAACAAAACTAGCTCAAATGAGATGATAAAATCATATTAGCCTTTCTTGTATTGAAGAAATTGAATTTATAATTATAAATTTTACACACAGAGACATACAAGTCTACATACCTTAACTGCATGATTTTACAAATCTTTAAAGAAGAAAGAATAACAATCGTATGTAAATTCTTTCAGTAAATATACAATAAAAAATCAACTTTACATATCATGTTATGAGTCTGGCATTGTCCAGGAGCTAAACCAATCAAGTTCATTATGCAAATAAAAATACAGACCAGAATATTCAAAACTATTGACATGTAATTTTTTTAACAAAATATTAGTAAACTAAATCTAGCAATATAATAGGAGAGTGCAAATGACAACTACAGTTCATTACAGAAATGTAAGGTAGACATAACATTCAAAAATCAATTTATTTATTTCACAATTTAAATAGAATAAAAAAAGATGGGCTGGGGATGTGGCTCAAGTGGTAGCACATTCGTCTGGCATGTGCGGGGCTCTGGGTTCGACCCTCAGCACCACATAAAAATAAAATAAAAATGATGGTGTGTCCACCGAAAACTAAAAAAATAAATATTAAAAAAACTCTCTCTCTAAAAAATAAATAAATAAATAAATAAATAAATAAATAAATAAAAGATGAAGTTATCAACTTATTAGATTCACAAAATTTGACTAAAAACAACATTGAAGGTAAAATCTCAGGGAGATTTTCTTAAATTATAAATATTATTTCAGAAAAATCTATAGTTAACATCAATCTAGTGCTATAGGTTTAAATTATTTCTTCCTAAGGTCAAGAAAAAAAAAAGAGAATGGCTTCCCTCTATTTCTATTTGTATATTATCAACACATTATCTAACATTGAACTAGAGGTCTCAGTGCCACATGGCAACAAGAAAAAGAAAATCATTCACACAAGGTGAAAATGAAAAAGTAAAACTGACTTTAGTTATAGATGACATGATAGTGTACATTAAAATTCTGTCAAACTATGTATAAAATTATCAAAATCGAGTATTAATTTAGCAAGTTTTCTAAAATTCCATTATATGTATATACATTTCCAATTTTTAAGTAGAAAATGAAATAAATATAATGTTATGCACAGCATCAGTAGAAAATATTATTATGAATAAATTTCAGAAAATATACAAATTGTTGCAGTTAAGTATTATTATACAATAAATGTTGATGACTAGAAGGTGATCTTGCTTAGATAAATGTCAATTTGTCTTCCCACTCTAAAAAATAGTTTTCAGTGTTCTAAAATTTCAATATATACTGATAATGACGTAGCAATTTTTTTCTTATTCAGCTAAAGAAAATGAAATCATAAGTACATGAATGTTGATAGCAGCTTATTTCTCATAGTACACTTGATTTCAAAACAAGACAAGTGTCCATCAATTGTGAATTAATATATGAACTAAATGTGTCAGATTCATACAGTGGTATCTTTCTCAGACATAAAGTTACCAACTATTCATACAAACAAAAATGTGAACATATCACACAATATTATCTGGAAGAAAAGAAGGCAGAGAGAAAGCACCATATACAGTATGATTTCCTCACTGGAAAAAACTCAAATAAGTCTATAAAACTCAAACCTGTGATTGCCTCAAGTCAGGAGTTTTGAGGGAACAGCCTACAAAGAGGCAATAATAATATTGTGGGGATTAAGAATTATCCTCTATCTTCATTACAGTTTATACCATGTCAACTTGGTCAAAAAGCCACGGAACTGTATTTTATAACTGATCCATTTCTTTGTATGTAAATGATACAGGCATAATTTAAAAATTTACATTACTATGATTAAGTCAAAATCCTATACATATTATTCATATCATGCATCTGACATCATACTGACTTCAAAAATATTCAGAATGTTTACCATGAAGTTTGTTTAAAACGTATCCTCTATAAATATTTAATATTTACATGACCCTTTAGCTTTTTGTTTGTTTGTTTTTTTGGTTTTGGTTTTGGTTTTATTTTCAATTTAATTGACACTCTTTAGGGTAGCTTTGCTCACCTAAGTCTGTGGACTTTAAGTAAATTATCAAATAATTAAAGACCTCACAAGTCTGTAATCACAAAAAGATAATAACACAGGGAGAAAAAAGAAATAACAAGAGGCAAACCTCCATACTTAAAATGATTGCACTCTTTCTTGCTGTCTATATATATAAAACAAAAGATTGTATTTACACATCCCAGGTGGAAGCCTTCAAATAAAGAAATCAATAAGCAGAGTTTCATACCCCTGCCCCTTACACATCACTGAAAGTCAAAGCTCTTGAATATATGGTCTCAGGCTTGAGTCACGTTTTTCTTTAATTAAGTAACTAAATTAGGAAAAAGGACATATTCCACAGACCTCCTACCCACCACCTCACTCAATTTCAAACTCAGTTCATTACTGATAGGGCTGGTTAACCTACTGGGCCATTTTTATTTGGCTAAATTTCTAGTTAATTGATTTCCTTGTGAACAGACTGAAATTAAAGGCATATAGGATTAGAGTAATATTATTCTGTGGTGTATTTTACACAAATAGGAAAATGGTTAAGAAATTGCTTTGCATCTAAATGAGCTTTGTTCTTTTGTGTGTATATGTGTGTGTTTCCTATCTTAATTGCTTGATTCAGGAGAGAAGAACACCTTAGTGAGCTTTTATTGTTGCATTTTTTAAAGGCTATTTCAAGTTAGTTTTAGGTTCACAGCAAATCTGAACAAACTGACAGGGATTTCCCATAAATCCCTGGTCCTCATAGTGCATAGGCTCCCCCATTATCAACTTGTCTCAACAAAGTGGTGACATACATTTGCCACAACTGATGAGCTTAGATTGGCACATCATAATCTTCCAGTTTACAAATGGTAAGTAATTTTCATTAGGGTCCAACTTTTGTGTTGTGTTCTATGGGTTTACACAAATGTATTATGTCATGTATGCATTGCCTTGTCCAATACAGGGTAGTTTCACTGCCCAAAAATCTAATGCATTTTTCAGTTCTATATGGCATGTCTTAAAAATAACTGACTAAATATTTTAATTATCATTTTAAAAAGAATATGATAGGCAAGTAAAAAAATGTGTGTGCATATACGAATAGATTTCATGGATTCACACTTTATGCTAGAAGAAAAGTTGTGACAGATAGAAGAGGTCACATTGCAAGTGTAATAAACAGGAAAGCCACAAAATGCAAAACTAACTTGAAGAAAATAAATGATTGATAGTGCAATCAATGTGCAAATAGCTAAGAAGAAACTTGGGAAACAGAAGGGCATCAGGACAATGGAATGCATTAAATAAGAGTGGGAGTATGGGGTTAATAAGTGTCAGAATGGTGGATACTCATACAGAGGAAAAAAAGAATTCAAATGCACAATGCAAATGAGGACCATAAAGTAACCCTTTGCATGTATTTGTAATGTGCATCCAGAATTTGGAATGAATATTTTAGCAATGGTTCACTTTAACATATTTTTAACATACTTACAAAAGAATGAAACCCTTAAAACTAGCTATCTAGCCATTGAAAATAATTCAAGAATCAAAAGTACCTTCTAGGGAGTTAACACTTGGTATCTACAATTTTTCTTCTAGTTGGCAGTGTACTAGCACATAACATCAACCACATCCCCAAAGGATAGGTTCAAAAGTTGAATTTGAATTACAATCTTAGAGAGAAATGGGTTTTTCTATAGTTTGGTTTGGCCACAATGTAACCAAGCCAGCAATGGTTTTCTTATGGACATAAATCAATATAAAAGCAACTTCCAATGATCAAACAGTGTAACTAGAAAATCCTCCAAAGACAAACACTAGCACATTAAAAACCTTCTTCAGTATCTTGGGGTATATTTTACATAATAACGAAATCTAAGTAAGTCAACACATGTTTAGTAATCATGGAATAAATTAAGCATTAACTACCCATATGTATGGCAGAAAAATCAATAGGGTATCAGACTAACAGATTCTATGTAGATGCAGTATCTTTTCTTTCTCTTTCCATACACTATTTGTATCATGGGTTGTTAATGGGAGATATAAGTGCCTGCATTTAAAAGTCCTCTGTAATGTGCTTCTGATTTATATTTGCTCTTTTGTGATGTTAATCGTAACTTCATGGCACCATTTAATAAAGAAAAGTTTTAGTTTTTGTGAAAATGCAAACTTGTTCCTCTTTATATAGTCTCACAAACTTAATCTATATGGACTTTCTTTCAGAGGTCAGAGGAAGCTCAGAAAGCTGTGCAGCAATTGTGAATGTAACTCTGATATCCAAAAGACTTTCAGTGCTCTGAAAAGACCACAGCTGCATATAGGTTGTGCTTGAACCCAATTGATTTCACTGGAAAATAGCAAAAGGAAAAACTTCATCATGCAAATACTATACACAAGGCACTTTAATACAAGTTTGATTTCTTATTCCTCAAATACTCTTTGAGAAAGATGTTATTCTCATTTTACAAATGAGGAAACAGTCCACTGATCAAAGAACTGCATGCCAAATCCACGAACAGGGTAGAAAATACTGTTGTTTCATACTTAGTACTGTTGTGAAGATAAATGAGATATATTAGTTGCAAAATTCTTACAAGAGTGACAATTTAAAAGAAATGATAATTTTTTAAAGAAGATTTAATAATTTGTGTCTCATCTGGGAGACCATGTTCTTGCCCCACAGCAGGTATCATGGAAAATCATACACATCCCACTGGAGATGGAGGAATCCTTGCATAATTTAGTTTCTGTAGCACTATGTAAAAGAGACAGCCCAAGAGGCAGTGAGGTTGAACTGGCTTGCGTCCTTGCTGGTCAATTAGTCAAGGATGTAGCTGTGTGCTTTTTCATCATGAGGTCATCTGGTTGTGTGGAAACTGCACAGTGTACTTATCCTCCTGGAGGAACTTTATGGAACCGTAATTGGGGTCTTAACAAGCTGAGTAACTCCATGTGAATTATATAGAATTTGGAAGGTTTACCACACTATGAAATGGTTATAAGATGGAATGCACATGAATGTGAAGAGAATTCAGTAAGTTAACAAGCTGTCCTTCAAGGTGGCTGGACCCTAGTAGCTGGTCACTTTATCATTCCATTCTTCCCTTGCCCACACCTGAGCAAGGTAAACCATGTTTGTAATCAAATTATTTTTATTTTTATTTCTAAATTTTTTTTTAGAAAAATGATCTTCGGTATGCTTATGTACATATGTTTGCATAATCAGTTATGAAAGCCTGACCATTAAATATTGCCATGTTAAACATTAATACTCTAGGACATCTGCTCTTTCTCCTCCATGTATGCAAATTATACATAATACCCCTGATCCATATGGTGGCAAAACATAGAGGTCATTTCTGTCTAGTAAATTCAGATGTCAGTATTAATTCAAGAAGATAAAAATGGAAAAAAAAAATTCTTATCATGAAACAGTTAAAGTCTCTGCTTTTTGCTTGTCAATTTATTGACATTTTCAGACCAGGTTTGTTAACACATGTAATGAATAACCTAACGTTAAACTAACCCTGTCTGTATTTTTTACAGAACCATTTCCATCACATCCTATAACACTGTTGTATCTACTTTGTATCACAATATGTGATGACAAGAGAAAGCAGAATATGAAATCACTTCCTTTTCATTACAGTAATACTTTAAAAATTCTTTGTTCAAAAATTTAAGTTATTTTTCTCTGACAAAGTATAGACATATGCTTAATAAATCACAGTGCATATATCTCACTCAGTTCTTTTGAAGTAAAAAACTGACATTTTTATTATAAATTATCCTGTTAAAGATGCTGTGGTTTAATAAAATATTTCCTTCTCCCTATGAAACCAGCTATTTAAGAGCCATTAGGTTTGTTTTTGTTTGTTTTCAATGCAACTCCAAATTGCTAACTTCAGGCATTGTAAATCCTCGGCTGTACTCAGCTGTCTGAATTATTCAATCCCAATTAACTTCTCCACAAATATTAGGGTTGACATTGACTCACATATGAACTTGAGAGTTAGATGTTTCTACTTCCTTTCATTAAGGAACATTTGTGGATACATGAGATGCCCCCAAGTGAAACACTTTCAGCTTCAATATTCACACTCATTCTGTAAGATTTAATCATTTTAATTTATCACTTAATCCATGACTTTTGAAAATTCATTAAAAAATTAATCTCCAGTCAAGGTCTTCAGCCAATAAATTGTATTCACAACATTGTTAATCTTGGAACAAGTCTGTCTTTTCTAAAATTTTGTTTGAATAGATTTGAAGTTCTGTGAATAAAATTGGTGATACGTTGTGAAAATGGAGGCAAGTGGTACATCAGTAGTCAAAGAATAGCAGCTTTGTTTCTGAATATTTGTTTGATTTTCAGGGAGATCTTATGTTAAAAAGTGTATGAACTATGTGTTCCAGGTTTCAGAAAGAAATTAGTTTATTAGTCTCTAGCCCTTATAATTTGTAACAAATAGAGAATGCAGTGTTTTATTTTGAACAAAGAAATACTAAGGATATTACCTTAGTCACTTTTTTTTGATGTGTCCTTAGTGTATTTTGTAATATTTGTTTTTATAATTACATAATTGCACTGTTATATTCCTGTGACATATTGATTAGCATCTATGAGGTATCAGAATGTGTTCTAAATAGTGGGGGACAATTATGAACAGACAGAAGAGCTTGCTTCTCTTCCCTGACTGCTCATTCCGTAGCATAAAGCAAGTAAAAAATCTGAACAAATAAACATAGTACTTTCAGACAGTGGCAAGTTACTGAATAAAATTAAACAGGTAATATGATGAAGAGAAATTGTGGTAACTATATCCTTAGCATTATCAAGAAAGATTTTTCAAGATAAAACTTTACTTATTTAAAATTTGAATGGTGAAATAGGATGATACAAAGTTCCTGTGGAGAAGTCTTAAGAAGGAACAGTTAATACCACATTCTTACATTGCAACAAGTCTGGCATGTTTATGAAAAAAAAATATATCTGTATATCTCTGTAGATAGACATACATATACATATCAGTATATCTGGAGATTATGATGCAGAAAGTAGATTCCAATCACAAATATCTTGTGTTACTTTGAAAGTTTAATAGTGCTGTAATTGCAGAGGAGTAATCATGTGATTAATTTTTTTTTAGGTTACTCTGTTAAGCGGAGAAGAGAGTTTGCAGCAGTTTTTTAGTTGGCTGTGTTTCGGGTTATTGAATATTGATTACAAGTGAGGAGAGAAGACTGCAACCTCAAACAAGTTTCAGAGAAATGGTACAGCAAAGGACAACAGAGACTGTAAGGGAGTTTATAAGTAAGGAAATACCTCTCTTCCTCTCTTTTTTTAAATAATGAGA
This sequence comes from Marmota marmota marmota, assembly GCF_001458135.2. Lineage (NCBI taxonomy): Eukaryota > Metazoa > Chordata > Mammalia > Rodentia > Sciuridae > Marmota > Marmota marmota. The sequence goes on from NW_025999961.1 coordinate 8,187,414, forward strand.
GACACTAAAAGAAGTCATAGTTGTATGCTGATTTAAATATTTCCAATTTGCAGAGAAAAATTAATGAATTGGGATAGAGAAGGGAAGGTCTTAAAAGTACAAAGTCAAGACTTGATTCAGTCCAAGTATAAATATGTCCTCAGGATATGCCTTTGTTCTGGACATTACAGAATATAGATCGTGGGTGTGGAATGAACATTGTGTATGGGTACTTATTAAAGACCCAGAGGACACCTGGCATTAGGAAGCAGTCTCCTGACCCAGGGTTATACATCTTTGTTGAAGCGAAAGTCTGTCTCTATAAGACACCTGCTAGGCTTTGTTTTTCTCCCAGGCATGTGTTCATTGTTTGTTTAAAAAAAAAAATGGTTTGACATTATCATCGTGAGCCATGCGGAAATGACTATTGCAGACACATCGGGTGATTTTTGTTCTTAAAGGCTATTTTATAACCTCATTGCTCATAGTGTCTGAATGATCTTCAAAGTCTTACTCCATCTTTTCAGTCATCCAATGTCCTGTGGTTGGGGGTCACCCAACTGGCTAATAGTTCTTAAATGGTAACTTACCAATTCTAAGCATGGCATTAAATTAGGGAAATTTTAGGTATTTATTCTGACATCTACTACAAGTATCAGAGGAATGTAACAGGAAGATAAAACACTTTTTTCCTTCACAAATATCTTCCATAAAGACCAATGGTGGAACCATTTCAGTGCTCTGGAGATGGTTGGGTTTACTAGAGACACTGTGGCATATTTTGTCTATATTTTAGTACTAAATTTAATGTGCCAGAACACAACAAGGGCACAAAGAACCAATTCAACTGAGACACCATTAACAGGAGAGTCCTGTGAAGTTACAGGTGTGGGACTTTTCATTACTGCAGCTTCTCTCCCTGTTCCGGGTTCTTGAGGCACTATAATTACAAGGTATCAGAAATTTCAGTGCTTATTTGCCAAGGTGGATTCTTAATCACTGGCAGAAATTGCACTGAACTGTGTGCCTAATCTTAAGCCACCAATGAACTTCCAGTCTGGACAGCTTACACCAAAGATTTTCTCTCTCACATGATCTTACAATAACTCCAAATAAGTATGTAAAATTTTCTATATCTTTACATTTCCAATCTGTATAATATCCTTTGTGCAATTTACAAAATCTGAAGTAGGTATAAATTCCAGAAGATGCTTTTATGTACAGGTTTCATGTGTGTGTGTGTGTGTGTGTGTGTGTGTGTGTGTGTGTGTGTTGATGATATATATGGATAATGGCAGAGATGAAAACGTCGA
>NW_025999961.1:8188730-8201377 GCF_001458135.2 Marmota marmota marmota
CAGAAGAGAGGTGTAGAGAAGACCAGCAGGAAAAGAAAAGGATGGGGCTCTGAGGGCCAGATGAAGCCAGAGTCGTGGTGATGAAGTCATGTATGTGTGTGTGTGTGTGTGTGTGTGTGTGTGTGTGTGTGTGTGTTTGGAACTAATATATGGGGACTAAAGCAGATGAAGAAACTGAAACTGGGAATTTATAAATAAAGTGATCTTTAGTTCCCAGTTTGGGAAAGTTCAGGTCTCTGCCAATGTCCTGACATAATTACAATGTCTGATTTTATATTCAAAATAATCCATATTTTTATGATAACATGCATGGTCAAAGTAGGTTGTCCAGTATCATAGCCAGGAGATTTCAGGTTCAAATCTAACCTTAAACTGTGTTTAATCCTCAACAACACAGTAAATATACATCAACTCACTAATTAAATCCATTCAGTTACATTCCATAAACTGCAAGATGAACTACAAAATATATTTCTTTCAATGTTAACTTTTCTCTTAGATCTTAATCATTGCTATGTACCATATTAACCATGTCAGCAAAACAAAAATCAAACTAGCCTCAGTAGTTTTTGCTTATTAAAAAATTTTCCCTACGGGCCTATATCTTTGACAAATAATTTTAAAATGAAGTCTCTCAGGTACTTGCTTTATAGTTAAATTTGAGTTCATTCCTAATCTAATAAAAATAAATACTTGACTATAGGTTTCAGGTTTTTCAGGTTTCAGTATTATCATTATTATTATTATTATTATTATTATTATTATTTTGAGGTGGGGGAATACTGGGGTTTGAATTCAGGAACACTCAAACACTCAGCCACACCCCCAGCCCTATTTTGTATTTTATTTAGAGACAGGGTCTCACTGAGTTGCTTAGCACCTCTCCATTGCTGAGGCTGGCTTTGAACACATGATCCTTCTGCCTCAGCCTCATGAGTCACTGGGATTACAGGTATGTGCTACTCTCCTTGGCTATGTTTCATTTTAACAGGAAAAAATAAATCGTTCAACATGATTTTATCAAATAGTTATTGAAGGCAAAACTAAGATGTTAATTATTTCCATTACATTATTTTAAACTTCAGATAATCAATGTTCCCTTTGGTTCCTCTCAGGTAAATCTTGTAAGGGGGGGGGATTCATTTATGACAGTTGAGAGGTCCCCATTATATTTTATAAGCAGTAGCAGAAACCTGTAGTCTTATGTACCAAAACATGATTTTAAAAATTTACAATTCTTATCAAAGAAAAAAACACACTGTACTTATGAAAGTAGCTAGAACTTTTACAATAATAAATGATTGGTTTGAAGTTAGGACAGATCTGTTAAGTGCATAATTAAAGTGTGATATTTCATCTGACACAATTAGCTTCCTGCATGTCAGTGTATCCTAATTAACTTGGCCAAGTTTGACAGGTATCAGCATTTCTTTTCTTTTGCCCTTGTTATATTCTGGCACATTAAATTCAATATTAAAATATAGACAAAATATGCCACAATGTCTCTGGTAAACCCAAACCTCTCCAGGGCACTGAAATTATAGTCACAATCTCTTTCCTTAAGAAAATGATACTGAGAAAATAAAAATATGGAAAATTAGCCAGTTCTCTATTGAATAGTTTTGCATGAATTATCTATTCAGTAACTCTGAGGAAAATAATTTTCTGATGATTTTAATATAATTTTTATATAGTTTGATTAATTATGATAGTTCAGTAATAAAAAAAAAGCACAAGGACAGTATCTTTTATGTGCAATCCCTTTGCATAGGCAGAGTATAGATACAATGACTTAAAATTGAAACATGGTTTGCAGCAGTAAATATATTTTAATATTTTATAAAGTGTTATGGTAATTAACTAAATACAAATGGAATTAACATTGCTTAAAATTTAGATATTTATTTTAAAATTTATTAGCAATGTTTTTTCAATAATGTAGAAATCAACCATAGAATGCATTAAGTAGAACTACTCCCCAAAATCATCAGGTTTTATTATTACCACTATTGTTATAATTATTTATTTTAAAAATGTTCACATTTGTCAGTAAAATTTGCCATATAACAACATATCCCATTTGATATTATTGATGTAATGAACTGTAGTTCTTAATCCATTTCTTTATCAAATAGGATGCTCTCTTACTATTGCTTATTTTTCTTTATTTTTTTAAATGTATGCATAACAAAAATCTAAATACAAAGCATAAAAAATTGCAGTTTTTTGAGAAGCTTTTGCAAAATGCTAGAATTCTGAGTTTCTTGAATGATCTTGAAATGTTAGCTGCTCAAGTTTTAATTACTAATGTTACCTCTATGTTTATGACATTTATGAAATATAGGGATCAAACTATGTTACAGAAATGAATGAATCACAGATGGGATTAAACTGATAAAATTTTATAAAAAATGCAAGTAGACAATGACTTTCAGAATGCTGCCCTGTGCTTATTTGTATTAGAAGTGTAGTTGTAAATGGGTGTATTTTTACTTACCTTAATTTTTAGAGTTCTTTTTTTACACTATATTGACATTCAAAAGATAATAATTTTGTTTATAAGCTAAACATTAATACACAAGTAAAACAATGCTTACCAAAATTTGCAATGCTTAAGAAATGTATATGCTTCTTTTCATTTAATTCTAGTTAACTTGCTTATGCAAATTTAATTCAGAAAGAAACTGTAACTCAATAAATTTTCCCATAATTTTATATTTTATGTGGATATACTATCAATTAAATGGCAATAACTAATTTTACATAATTGAAAACTGACCAAATTTGTCAATTTATAAAAGGAGAAAATATCTTGAATTGCTACTTTACTGTGAGAAACAACAATGTGAATTAATTCATCATAGAGAGAATTAGTTTTATTTGTGAGAACACAAGAGTAGTCATTTTTCTAGACATTCTTTCTTATGCTCAAAATTTTAGACAATTTCTTTTAAAAATAGTACATACTACACACCTAATCAAATGGCCCGATTATAATAAAATGACAATTACAAATGTCAGAACAGGTTACAGACCAACTGGGTCTCTCAGATATTTCTGAGAGACTATGGAAAGTAGACAGTACTACTTTGAAAAACAGATTGCCAATTTGTTATAGATCTACACTTTTCTATACAGCTATCACTTTCATATATATTTACTAAAATATTTTGAAAGCTATATCAATAGAGAAATCTGTATATGAGTGCTTTTAGCAGGAATATTTCTAGTCACCACGTATTGGAAAAGATTCAAACGTGTTTCATCTGGTAAATTGATAAACAGTTGCATAACCCTACAATGGAATACTAGTCAATGATTATAAGGAAAGCCCATTCACATGTGCAATAGCATGGATGAATTTTAAATAAAAAATGTCTGACTCAAAATGCTACATTTGATAAATTTCCTTCACATGGTATTCTGGAAAAGTAGACTGAGAGGCAACTCATTAGTGGTGGCCAGAAACTGTAGGTGGCTGTAGGAAAGGACAGTGGAATAGTAGCATGAGCACAGGTTTTGAAATGATGAACTTGCGTTTTTGGATACAGTCTTTGTTTTGAAGTGATGGAATCTGGATTGTGATATAAATTATATAATTTCTTATGGCTTCCAAAAACATATCTGAACATTGAAAAGTGAATTTTGCTATACATACATTACAGCTCAGTAAAGCATAGTAGAAAAAAACCAAACACATTAATTATAGAGTTTCATTAATATTTTACTTGTAAGAGTGTTTTTTATTGCATTAAGCAAGTTGCTAAATAACTATTTTGCAAAAAAATTTAATAATTCGAATGAAACAGTGTCAACTAATTAACAACAATTTCAATTACTGAAAAGTAAACTTTTGAATGATTACAAGCACAATGTGGGAAATAAATGTTGTATTGTATTATGTTACATTAATGAAACAAGCAACTTTTATCTTTAGAATAAGCAGAAATATCAATCTTGTATGAGAACAAAAATCTGCAATTTACTGACAAAGCCAGTTACCATTGTACAAGCTTTATTTTTAGATAATTTTTAAAAATAAAATATAAAGACATTTTCCTAAAAGGAAGCAAAAAAATTATGTTCACACTACTCAATGTCATTCATTTCATTAGACTTTGTTTTGCAGTCATTAAAATATCTGACTTTCCTGGGCATGAGGATACAAGACGTGGGGGCTTTCTTTGTCTCTTTTTTTTAATATAGTTTTGTTTGAAGTGATTTCATTTCTGTGAAAGAAGGAGAAAGCAAAGATAATTACAGCAGTATGCTTTACAAGCTCATGGGGTTTCAACTTTTCCATAGTTACTTCTTGAATTAGTTCTATTATAAAAATAAAACCCTTCATAGTTCATTGTCACTGGTGTTACTGACTTAAATGAATCACTCCTTATCTTTTCTTCTTAGTATTTGACAAGGTGCAACTGTTTTCAAGAAAAGCTTTTCAGATCAAACTTTAAAATATCCTATTTTATGTAAAATTTTTCTTAGCAGAAGAAAGATAAAAGACAATTGTCTTGAAAACTAGGTAAATGAAACTGAATTATTAGTTTCACAAAAAAGTTTCAGTGATTAATCAATTTATCTTTATGTGTCAGATTGTCTTAATTATCTCAATGAATCTTAAGCAGAACCATTCTTAATAGAAAATCCATTACACCTGTAGAATTTATAAATTATAAATGATAAGTACATACAGGTTTTAATATGGTGCATATCACAATAAAGAATGAGAAATGTTTCCAGAATCCAAATTTCAATATATATAACACATTTATCATTTTATCATGAGATTATGGGCTAAATATCACATCGAATTTGAAGAAGGACTGATTATTTTGCCTGGCTTATTATCATGAAGATGGAAGCAGTGATCAAAATTATGCATCTACAAACCAAAGAATGGTAATAATTGATGGCCAACATCTGAATCTAGAAAGAGGCAAGAAATTATTCTCCCCTGTGTATTTCATAAGGATCATGCCTCTGCTGACATATTGATAACAGATAATCAGTCTTGAGTATGAGATAACAAATTTCTTTTGTTTAAATCATAAAGTTTTTGGTTCTTTGTTATGGCTGCCCTAGAATATTTTATAAAAACAAGCAACTTCCTTCTTCCTAGCAACTTCTTGAAAGACTGAAATGGGCAGAAAATATATTTCCCATTTTTCCTGGGTTCTTTGCAAGTTGGGTCCACTTCATATCTTGAAAAATGCAGATATTTGCCTGATACTTTTTCCTGTTTTCCATAGCCTGAAGCATGGATGTGGATCTTTAAAACTCCCAGTTAAAAAGCAATCCCTTATACATAAGTAGAGAATAGTGATGGGAGGGGAGGGGAGAGAAGGAGGGTGATAGAGAGGGCAGCAGAATACAACTGACACTAGGATTGCTGTATGTATACACATGGATGTATAACCAATGTGATCCTGCAATCTGTACACATGACAAAAATGAGAATTCATACCTTATTTGAATCAAATGTATGATATGTCAAGAGCATTGTATTGTCTTGAGCAACTAATAAAAAAAAATAAGTCCCTGAGTTCCATCCCCAGCATCACATTAAAAAAAAAATCTTGAGAATGAAATAAAGAATTGTGATCAAAGGCAAAGAAGAAGTATACATTTCTGACCCTTTTAAATCCTTATTTAATATATTTTTTCTGGGTAAGCACAAAAAAACCTTTTATTAGACTGAGTGTACAAGGTGTAAATGTAGATGACAATGGGTTAACCTGATAGGGTTTATGTCTCCCAAATGTACTTGACACCTGAAGAAAACTATGGACTACCTGACACAACTAGAGCCTATGACTATGCTTTCCCCCAAGTATCCATATCCACCTTGGTCAACTAAATTACATTGTTTTAAAATTGAGATTTTGTAAAATAAAAGAACATTAAACCAAATATTGTAGAAGAACAAGACATAGTTTTTTATTTCCTTATTTTCTCTTAAATTCTTGGGGTTTGCCTATTTAATGGCTCATTTATTTTGTGTTACTTAGTGATATACATTTAATAGGTTAAACCAGGCTCATGGACAGGCCTTACTGACTAATAAATTTTGTTGCTCTATTCACAATTACTATTTAAATTATGAAATCTAGTAGTAGCTGAGTCCTAACTGCTGAAGACAAGGACCAAAATTCCAAGAGTAAAGGTTCTATTCAGAGGCGTAAATCAATTTTATTTAGATTTTAGTTCTAATCCAAATGATTTGATAAAAAATGAGAACTGTAGGATATATCTAAAATGACTTTGAAAGGAGTACAACTCATGGCACTAAGAGATCTAATCTGATTGAGTTCAAAGATCAGTCTATAACTGTAAACTTAGATCAAGTTATTTAATTTTCTAGAGACTCAGCATCTCTGTTTAAGAGAGAAAAATAATGCGTACAAAGTAGATTATGCTGGAATGAAAATTGGGTTATAGATGCTTGGCACACAGTTGTTGCTCCATGAATGTTCATTTCTCAGGTAGTGTTAACATCATGTTTTTAATGGATTATGATTTCTCTGCAAGACACAATATTGTCCAAGTTGCCAGAAAAAGAATCTCCATTTACGTAATCATTTAGGGATGCCAACATTCTCCCATGTCTTGTGCATACTTAACATTGGGATCACCATTATTATTTATTGATTATTTTATAAATTAATTTATTTCCTCATCTATTAACTCATAAATGTCAAATATGATATTAAAAAGATTTACATGTGGGTCTTGTTGTTAAATACCTGTAATCCCAGCAACTCAGGAGGCTGAGGCAGGAAGATTCCAAGTTTTATGGCAAACTCAGCAACTTAGCAACTAATCCTATTTAATGGAACAGGAGACATCATGTATCAGATATTCAAAAACATTAACTTCTGTTTCAATAAAATTCTCTATATTTCACAATTTTTATCTTTAATTAAACACAGAAAAAAGAACAAAAGCAAAATAAAAATTTATCTGAACAATATCTGAGTATATCTTATATAACAAATTAATGAACCTTTTGCTCAAAGCTCAGAATTCTATAGTAACCTATTCAAAAATTCAATTTTGAAGAAAAATCTAGCACTTTATTGAAACCCACCTGAAACTATCCACCTTAATTTTTTTCAGATTAAAAATATTGATGCTTTTTAAATCAAGTAAACTTCATGACTTCAACTATTCAATTTAAGGATATTTGTAAATATCTTTAAATATTATTTGAAATTATTTTCATGGTGAGTCTGGTATGAAATTTCAGGTTAGTATTACTAAATCTGTTTGACAAATTAAAAAGCTGAAGCTCTATGTGATTAAGTAATTTACCCAGATCACACAGTGGGATGTAGGACTGAAAACTAGGCGAAGCTATGTGACTCCAAAGCTCACTCATGCTGTTTTGCCTCCTGAGAAATAAATAAAACATACCAATGTTAATATGTAACTCGTAACACAAAGGGTAATGTAATTTAATGTTATTTTAAAAGTACATACATACTGAAAATAGAGTCACACAGATTATTTCAATGAGGTAAATGAAATCCCAAGTAGTCCAATGGGGGAAGTATTAACTTTAGTTTTAATTAAAGAATAAACTAAATTTCAAAAGGCAAAAGTATGAACTTGTACAGTCTTTTTGTTAGACAACTTAGTGCATTTTTTATGACTTTAAAATCAGCATGCTGCTTCAATTATTTCCCATATTAGATACATCTGTTTTCTAGACAGGATAATATGCCCGAAAATGTATTTACAAATATTATCATTTCCATAGTATATATGAAAACATAAAGTTTAGTATTTATGTATGTATGTGTGTGTATATATATATATATATATATATATTCATTGAGGTAAAAATGGATAAATAAAATTGTAGCTATAAATAGAATAAATTAGGGTTGAAATAGGAAGACATACTTTTGATGCATTAGTCAATATAAAAGGACCCTTTTCTCAACAGCATGCATAGTGTGATTCCACACATGCATAAAATAAGTATACTGTTGATGGATGCACATGTTACTAAACTGTGTTTTATGGTTATACAATTTACAATTCTGGAAGGCTCCCACAAATTGCTTGGTAAGCTCTGCAGTGAGGAGTAGAATTATTGTGAGTCTGTACAGGTGATGTCACAGAAATGATGAGTTCAAAATTTTTTTTTCTATTTGTTCTTGAGGTATTTTCAGTAACTATTTTTTTTCACTCATATAATCATATATCATTGAGCTATTAAAATATTAATGGATTGATTTAAAAGAATAAGTTTCTTACCCAGGAGAGTTTTCTAATGTTAATAAGCAAAGAACCAACAATTCCTCCACCCTTTTCACCATCACTTGCCCAAAGGTACATTTAACACTTGTCCATCTTTACCATCTCTATGTAATCGGTTTGATATTCTCTGGAAAATTCAGGCAGTTCTGGCACTAAAGTAAACAATACAATAAGATACAGTAAATAATACAATGCAGTTTTAAATTATTTGAGTCTAGCCTCATCCCTTATCATTGTTATAAATACTGATGGCTCAGGATAAACAAGCATTTCTTTATTCCCAATAGCAAAATCTTAGATTACTTTAAAAAGTTGTATTACATATTAACTTGTTCTTTATTATATGCCAATTTATCTGACTGAAATTTGTTTCTTTCCTTCTAATGCATTTATTCTTCTCTCTCTGAAATCATGTTGTCATTATTCACTAAACATTTATGATCTGGTTCATAGCCATCAGCTTGATGCAGAACTTGCCAAAATCAAAGGTAAATTTTAAAAGTGCATGAAGAAAAGCTTTACAACAATTCAGCCTTAAAAGTCCTGAATTATATCCAAAGCAAAAAAAAGGTAAGGAAGCAAAGGAATGATAAATGTTGAATGAAAGTGATTATCTACAATGATTATCTATCTACAGAAGAAGTCCAAGAGAATCCATCAGATAAACAAAAACAAGATAATTCAGTAAGTGGACTAGAGTGAAATCATGTGGAAAATAAATATATTTCTGCAAACTTATTCTTAATATCAAATCAAAACTACAGGTTAAAAAAGAAAACAAAGAGGTAAGGTGGGCCTCATCAAAATTAAAAACTTTGTCCCTCAAAGGAAACTATTATTGGAGTGAAATGACAGTCCACAGAATAAGAGAAAATATTTGCAAATCACATATCTTATAAAAGACTAATTCCCAGAATACAAAGATCTCCTATAGCTTAATAGCAAAGAAACAAGAAACCTATTAGAAATGGGCAAAGAACCAAAATAAATATTTCCATGAAGATTTACAAATGCCCAAGAAGCACATGAAGAGATGCCACCATCACTACTTATTTTACAAATATTTTAATTATTTTGTAAATTAAAATACTTGTAAAATAATCATTTGTAAAATAATTATTGATCATTAGAAAAATACAAATCAAAACCATGAGATACTACTCTACACCCATTAGGATGACTATTAACAAAAACCAGAAGTAGAAGTGCTGGCAAGGGTGTGGTGAAATTGGAACCCTTGACCCCTCCCTGGTGAAATGCTACAGTGACTTTGGAAAATGGTATTGAGAGTTATCAAAAAATAAAAGATAGACTATCCACATGACTCTGCAATTCCTTCTCAGGATATACCCAAAATCTTTTTAAAAGGGCATGGAATGTGGTTCAATGGTACAGGATATGACCAGCACATGAGGTCCTGGTTGGAATCTCTTGCAGCACAAAACAAAAACAGAAAACGCTTTCAAATCAAGGACTCAAACAGATGTTGGATGTTGTTGGTACACCATATTCATAGTAATATCATACAATAAACAAAACATAGAAACAACACACGTGCCCACTGACAGATGAATAGACAAACAATATGTAGTACTACATGTACACAAAATAAATTGTTATTCAGTTTTAAAAAGAGGAAGTTCTGATACATGCCACAACTTGCATGAACCTCAAAGGTATTATGCTGTTCTTAACAGAAGGACAGATGCTCTATGATTTCACTTATATGTATTAAGTATAGAAGTAAAATTCATAGAAACAGAAAGGAGAGTAATGGTTGTCAGGCCTGGGAGAAGGGGGAAAATGAAGGGGAAAGGAGTTTTATGGATAATGAAATACCCTGTGACTGGATGACAGTGATGTGGAACTCTAATGTGCATGCACTTCATGCCATAGAGCAGGCCTCTAAAAGTGGTCAATATGTTAAATTCTTTGCTACATATATTTTATCTCAATAAATATAAATCTATAGTTTCTTATTTACCAACAGCCATAATTTAGAAGATATAATAGATAATATAATTGACATTAACAATTGATAACAAACCTAAGTAATTGAGAGTAAGAATATTAACAAATTTGAATGAAAAAAGTGTCAAAAACATTTACACTCAGGAGTCTATTGCACACAATACATACATGAAGGAAAATAAAACTTTACTGAAGACAAAATATGATTTAAATAAATATTGAGGCAAATAAGTTAACTTTATAGAATGGCTTAAAGTGGACATCCTTCTTCCCACAAGACATTCTTCACCAATGTCTTCTTAAGACAGCACATTCATCCCATTTATAATCTCAGTGCAAAGTCCAGGAACTTTGTAAAGTCGAAATATGACTTGTTCTGGTTTAGAGTCATAAAACAACAACAACAGCAACAGCAACAATAACAAAAAAAAATTATCTGACCGCACATTAACTTTCTACTTCTGCTTAGATCCCAAGTCAGATAAGATCACCTTGGGTAACCATGAAAGAATCCGTAAATATGAACACTATCCAAAGGATGAAAAGTCACAAACCACCTTTTCCTCCCAGCTCACACTGCCGTGGCTCTACCAACTCCAGTAATAGAATCTATTCATTATGTCCTCTGCAAAAAATGTATTGAATTACACCATCACGGATTTGTCCTTGCTTTGGGTGACACTCAACCCAGAGAAAAACCATTTTTTCTTTACTTGTCTCCAGAATCACCTGGCAAAAAATCCAAAACGTGTTAACCTTCTCCTAACACAATTTATATGTGCTTCTTGATAGTGTGTTACTCAAAGAGCCCAAAAACTCAAATTGGTACATTCCTGTTGTTCATTTTCTAGGGGATACCAAAAGACACAAAGGTTTTATCCCATGTTCATATAAAGATCAATATACAATGTCTTCCTTCCTTTTTTCTAAAATATCCAATTTGCAGCAACCTAGTTTCCTATCATAAGTTTGCTGCATTTGCTAGTATCACTTTGGCACTATGCACCTAAATTTTAAAGTGTGCTCTGCTTGGCTAAGAAGCAGCTTCCCATTTTCCCTTTACTGATGGTCTAGGGTAGGATGTGCCAAACAGAGTGGCAAAATCTTTGGAAGGCTGAAGAGAAGAGGAAACCTCTAGTCTCAGGAGTTGGTTGTATTCATATCACTGGAAAATGGGAGATTAACAGCAGTTTCCTGATGAACATCTGAGAAAACCTGGTAGACTATTGCTGCTTGAAATATTTAGTAGAACCTTCTACTAACACTCTTGAAAGTGGCAGGAATTCCCACATAAGTGCTCCAGGCTGAGATTCTTGGTGCCTCCCTCTTAATCTGCTCCCTATGAAATACCGTACGGTTACCCCAGGTCTTCCTGTTAAAACCCTATGTCTGAATTACAGACTCTATTTTGGTGGTTAAATATAGACTGATACAGTTAGAAAAACAGGTAAATAAATTATAATATTTTCATATGATGAAACACTAAAACTGTCAGAAAAAAATGAAGTTGCTCATTGAATCCCAGAAAAGTAGGAGAACACAGTATTATTCTACTTATGGCTGTATTTATAAAATAGTTAACAGTAGGTGCCTCTAGAGATACTATTTGGGAGGATGGATGGTATGAATGAAGGATACCATAATTTTCTTCTTAATTTGCATTTTGTAGATAAAATTCTAATGATGCATTTCCTTAAAACTAGAAGTAACAACAACAAAAAGAGCAAAAAGAAAGGCTAAAACATGCCTACCCCTTTGTCTTTATCTATAATGATTGTTATTTCCTATACAATAAATTCTGTTTGCTGTTTCCAGGACAGTACCTGATCATCACTAATAGTATGAATCTGTCTTCCAGAAAATGTCTACCCTGTGACAGCACTCTCTTAATATACAATTCTAACTTCACACTTTGGCATTAACATTGATTCACACTTCAACACCACAAAAACCCATGTGGCCAATTTTTCATATTATCTTCAATTCATTGGTCTTCTTGCTTTGTGATCTAATTGTCTCTATTCATCTCAATTTCTTTGATAAACAGCACATTGATTCCTTAATATCTCATTTTTTTTCTGTATTTCCATGAATATTCAAACCCTAAATTGCTATTTCGATCTGATTCCTCTACTCCTAGACAAGGAAAAACACTTTCTCTGAGATAACATAATCCAACTTTTACACTGTTCTTACTTCAAGTTAACGAACTTTACCTTAGTTAGGTTTTTAACTTGCAGTGAGCATTTTATTTTTTCTTAGCATGCCCTTTCCATTCCTGCTTAGTAAACTCTAGACTTTTATTCCCCTCTAGAGGTTTTGTAAAATTCTGTTATTTCATTTCATACCTATTTTTCACTTGTTTTCTGGAAAAAAATCAAGAGTTCCTCACATTCTTAGCATAT